>NC_139222.1:196808401-197038401 GCF_055691185.1 Crinia signifera | reverse complement strand
ATGGTTATTTATTTATTTTTTGTTGGGAGCCAATTAACCTACCAGTATATTTTTGGAATGTGGGAGGAAACCGGAGTACCCAGAGTAAACCCCACGCAAGTATGGGGAGAATATACAAACTCTGCACAGTTAGAGCGATGGTGAGAATCAAACCCATGACCTCAGTGCTGTGAGGCAGTAATGCTAATTACACCATCCACACTGTACATGAGCAGTACATTGTGGGGCTCATGTACAGAAGGGTGTGTGTGTGTTATTTGCAGAAAGCCCCCAAAACCTTTAATTATTGCACATGGGCACTACATGTATGTATGGGGATTATGCTTCATCTTAAATGTACAGCTACTGTACTTGTGGCCAGAGATATAAACTGAAGGGAATGGGCAGACAAGCATACTGTAGGCTAAGTACAATAAGGGTATTTTCACAAAATTGTGAAGAAGGAAATATAGGAATGTGATTAGGGGGTCAAAAATCATGAGTGTGTCTGGCTTTAAGAGTTCTGATGCCAAGCCTTTGTGCAATACCAATAAACATTTAGCTGACGTATAAAGGGCCTTATTCTGGTTCATTCGTTTGGAAGTGTGCACAGACCCTTGCGAATGACCCAAACCCCGCCTTGCGAATGGTTAGCCCGCACCACCCATTTGCACACCGAATTCTCTTGCAAGGCTTGCGAACTGATGTTTTACATGAACATCCATTCACATGCCAGTGAGAACCTCCCCCATCTTTCGATGGTCGCCATCCATGGAATGATGGTGAAGGCGCTCGCATATGTAAGGGTGGCCCAGACCACTTATACATATGAGTGAAGAAATGCAGGGAATTGGGCAGGCAGCTGACATTCAGCTATGTCAGCTGTCCACCCCTGCACGTGTGTCATGACTGCATTAGCACATGTACGCCCAGCGTTTTAATGGGAACACCCATGAAATGCAGGGCGTACACATATGCTAATGGCCAGTCCAGGACCCCACGCCCCTCTCCACCCCCCGCTCGCAAGGCTGGCAGCGTGCACTCTGCAAGAAGACTTCTTGCCGAATTCACACACACTAACAACTATGGTTTGGGGAGAACAAACCAATCGGGCGCAAATAGTGACCACACCTTTTTATAGGAAAAAGGGGGGGGGGAGGGGTGGGAAGGGAATTACACAGAAATTTAAATATTTTAGTAAATATAGAAATAATTGGCTGCTCCCAAATACAAATAGGTAGAATTGTAGGAAGACAATGTATAGAAAGACAAGATATAAGCGATAATTCGCATATATCTAGAGAGCGCCACAATCGGATGAAATCAATATAAATTTATTTATATAGAAATAACACACAATAAAATTCTATACATAATAGAAGCTCATCAAAATACAAAAAAGTAAAAAGAATCAATATGATCGCACACACTCCTATTGAAGATTTTAGGGGCTGTAGTAGACAGCTAATTGTCCTTTAAATTTATCCTTAAATGAACTTAGAAATTGGTAGATGACAATAGCACACTCAGAATAATTAGCGGACCTCGATTCCTTAGAATATAATCAGCCGATGGAGTTATTATCAATATTCAGTAATGCTGTATGCAGGGCTATTTTTGTGCAGGCTCCAGCAGGAACTGTGGCCCTTATTCTAGCTCACTCTTTCTGACAAAATATTTCTTAGATGGACAAAACCATGTGCACTGCAGGTGAGGCAGGTGTAAAACCCCACCCAAATCTAATTATCTCTGCACAAGTTACACAAGTTACACCTGTAACTTGTGTAGCCCTGGCTGTATGTGTTTAACAGACAGCTCCAGCTCCCCTGTCAGCGGTCGCTGCCTGTTGACGACCCGCTGGTATGATGTTTCACAGGGGGCGAGCCGTCCGTCTCCGGCACAGATGGAAGTTGCTATAATGCCGGGAATCACGGGTGTTTGAACACAGTGAAAAACTCACCCAGGTTGCGATGGCTTGAATTACCAGTCGGACGCTGGCTGTTTGTTAGAGATGGCAACACACTGGGGAGGTCACTGTGGAACAGCAAAGGAACGGCTTGAAGATTTTTAAGGCAAATTGAGGCAGATAGTTTAGCGGTTGCTCTGGAGTGCAAGGAGTACAAGCGGATCAAATCCCTTATTCACACACACCCAGGGTACACACATGTGCAGAAATACTGCTGCGCGCTGCGCATATGCAAAACATTGGTCGCGGCGACTTTGCATCTGAGCAAATGAACCAGAATAAGGCCCAAAGGGAAAATACAAATAATACTGTAAATTAAAACTTCATAACAACCAAGTATAAAACCACGTGCAATAATATTATTATAACCTGAGATTGAATTAATAAACAGCAGCTCCACTTGCCCTCATACCTTTTGACTGTCTGTAAATACCCTGTTTGTTGTATCACTGTCTCCTTTTGTAAAGCGCAACGGAATATGCTGCGCTATATAAGAAACTGCTAATAAATATATAATTAATAAAAATATATGTACACTGGATTCTATTAATAAACCAATTAGGACAAAAAGGAGTGAGAACACTACTGCGAGCACCTGGAACAGTTAAAGACTAATATAAGAATAATATATTCAAATGCAATCGCAATACATATGTTACATTATACTGCACAGAACTATGTTGTACTTTCTATAATGCATTGCTGTTATTAGTGTGTGTGTATATATATATATATATATATATATATATATATATATATATATATATATATATAATCTATCATGGGGCTCAGCCTATGCACTCTTTACTATCCACGTCGGTGTGGAGTTGATTTTATAAAGTGTGTCGATCGCAAAGAGCCACGAGCCCGAAGCGTGAGCAAATGCATCCTTTATTGTGCATTAGATGCACTGGCGTCCGCATAACCCCCTTTGTGCAGGAAACGCACGTGCTACCGAACCCCCTAACCCCATCTCCCTGCAGCGGACATGGGCAGGGTTGCCATACCCTGACGCAATAATTACTCGTCTCAGACAGCTGGAGCGCCTCTCCACCAGCGCCCAGGCTGAGTCAGGTGGTACACTGGTACTGAACCTGAGCAACACACACATTTTATTGTGTTTTTTTAAACGCTTCAGCTCATAGCAGTAAGTGTGGCACACTGGCACCTAATAACTTTAGCACTTTAAGTAAAGTTTGCACACTGGCACCTAACTCACAATATTATTTGACAGCACAAACCTGAACAACACACATGTTTTAGTTAAAAAAAAAAATTCACAGCATGAATGTTATTTTTACAGTTTTATTTTAATATTTTAAAACAGTGCCAGCACTGAAAATGTAACACAATATTGCATCCCACAGCCCTTTTCTTATACCTACGAAATGTCCTGCTTTTCACGGGACCGTCCTGGTTTTTGGGACATTCCCGCATCCCTCCTGGGGCCGGAAGTGTCCCGCAGCAAGGGGGGGGGGGGCAGTTGGGAGTCCCCCCTGTCACTTGTGAATAGAAGCTGTGCACATGCATGCAGTGTCTATTCCTACAGAAAGTGGGGCTGGCCATGCCCCCACAGTGGCAAAAATGGGTGGGTGGCCTCACTGGAGCGTTGCGAGTATAGACCCGCCCCCAAAATTTTGGGTGGGCGCAGTGTCCCTCTTCTGATTTGCCCAATGTTGGAAGGTAGGTTTTACGGACAGCAGTGATTAAGCTCACAGCCCCTCCCTAACAGTCACAGTAGTGCTGCAGCCAGAGCCACAAGTTATACGGTCGTTAAATTATATAAGACTGACATGCATTGGGTCAACCACTTAAGGCTGACATCGTTGTAAGGTCAACACAAGCATTAGATTGACAATGGCTAGGTCAACAGTCAAATGGTCGACATGGGTTTTTCACTTTTTTTGAGCCAACATGTGTCGAAAGGTGGTATTTTATGCCCTACCATCCACTAGGGCATGCAGGGAGAATAGAGTAGTGTGCCCAGCGTAGCGAGGCACCGTGGCATGTGAGGGGACAAAGCACACTTAGACAGTGTCCATTCCAATCATGTCGGTATTCGGGACAAAAAAGAGTGAAAAACCCATGCCGACCTTTTGATTGTCGATCTAGCCATTGTCATCCTAATGCATGTCAACCATGTTGACCTTCAGTGGTTGACCAAATGACCCATACCCGGCCACACACCCTAAACCTCCAGTGTCCCATGTGAAATGGCGTCCCAATCACCAAGTAAGGCAGGATTGCCGACCCTCCCGGAATTTGCGGGAGTCTCCCGAAAATCGGGTCCTTCCTCCCGGCCCCCGGAAGGGTGGGCAACCCTCCCGGAATCAGGGGGACCCCCACTGAGCCCCCCCGATCGCGGCATTTAGATGCCGCAATCCGCGGGTCTCAGGGGAGGGGGCGGAGCTAAAACGGCACAATCGTGACGTTTTAGCCCCGCCCCCTCCATGGATAACTGTTATTTCGTCTATTTCTTGTAATGGGGGCGGGGCTTAATGACGTCACAGTTAAGCCCCGCCCCCAAAACGAGTAATGCAAGATTCCTCTCCGGGCTTCTCCCGGAGAGGATTTTTTCAAAGTCGGCAACCCTGAAGTAAGGGAGTATCATAGAATCCCATACACACGTCATCCAACTCAGAGAAGATGATTCTTTCCTTCATTTTGTAGTCTGAACCTGGCCTGGGCTTAGAACTCTACCGTACTCTATTATGCTAATTACGAACCTCACATCTCTAGTAAATGGATACCATTACAGCTATACTGTACTTTTTAGTTTGTAACAAATAAAGATGAACAAAAACTTTAATATTACTTATTATTTCAGAGCTTTAACATGTCCAGCTCCAGCTGCTTTTTTGGGCAAAACTTTTTTTTATATCACTATTTATACTCAATATTTCAGACATAAATCCGCAGCTATTCCTGTCTGATGTTTATGGAACATAAGCCTCTGTGGGAGCACTGAGCTACCAAACAAAAGAAATCAAAACACATTTATCTAAAAATCCATACTGTAAACACAGACTTTTCAATTTGTCTGAGTGGATTTCTTTCCCAATCTCGATACCAACAATGGCATTAGTGCGCAGTGCAGCTATTTGCACGCTTCTGTTTGCTGCTCCCATTATTTACATCTTTTGTGATACCCTTTATCAAATGTCAAATCTCTGAATATTATTACTATTAAAGGGCAGAGGCCAGATAGTCATTTTTATTTTGAAGCTTTATTTTCAATAAAAATATATATTTTTTTAGAGACATTTATTTTCCATGATATGCATTTTTTTTTTCTTTTATTAAAAGATTCTGCTTATTTTGCTCATCACTTTTTGCTGGCTGATATTTCAGCGATTTATGTTTTTGTTTTTTTTATTGTAAAAGTGAAAACTTTTAAAATGTATCAAGATCTGGAAAGGATTTTTATAACTCAATTCTCCTGAAGGAGCAGTAGGCGATATCTTTTACAATATCCTAGAGGGATGCGGTCAATATGCCGGCGGTCGAAATACCCATAGAGGGAAAAGAAAAGTGTGCCGAGCGTAGCGAGGCACCAGGCCTGCTGCATGGCGAGTGCAGCGAGCCCTCAAAGGGGGGCGATCCACGTCGCCATTGCGGAGGTCGGGATTCCGGCATCGGTATTTCGACTGCCGGGATTCCGACCGCTGGCATATCATACTGGACCCATCCTAGAGTATGTTCACTCAATTTTGTCCACTTCCATCTGCTGAACATGCTAGTCAATTTGGCTAGTATATAGCCAAGCGGGCCATGGTGATGTCAATGAACGATTTTGTTCAGTGTGTACACTCAAATTGGCCACCCGTCACCTAATGTTTATGGGACTTAACATGGTTTACAACAAGGTATTTATAGACTGAAGAAACTGGTAATCAGTGAGAACATTTTTTTTTTTTTTACTACAGAAGATATTCAGACAGAAGCGTGACCTAAAAATATGGTGTTTTTTTATAATTAAATATAATTAATAATCACTTGCCATTTTCTTAATACAATTGTTGATCACTTGGCAACAATGGGTGGGCAAGCCCTCTTATACCCCTTTCACATTGCAACTAATTACCGGATATAAGCCGGTTTGACCCGGTAATTAGTGTGATGTGAAAAGGATTACACTCATCGGGGCTGCCTCCTCCCCCGCCCCCTATGACACGCCGACTCCCCGCCGTGCCACCTGGATGTCGTCAGCGAAGTGGCAATAATGCCAGTTCGCTGTGGGGATATGAACATTCCAAAATGCAGGTTCACACCGGGACTGACCCATTTCAAAGTCCTGGTGTGAACCTGCATTTTGCGATGT
Source organism: Crinia signifera (assembly GCF_055691185.1). NCBI lineage: Eukaryota > Metazoa > Chordata > Amphibia > Anura > Myobatrachidae > Crinia > Crinia signifera. Next base: position 197,032,135 of record NC_139222.1, on the reverse strand, counting down.
AAAATCAGTATCAGTCATTTACAAAATGGTGAAGGTCAATCTAGATATGAAAATGGCATTTTTTAAGAGAACTTTATTCTATAAACAATTTGGGCTTCCACACAAATATACAGAGATCCCACTATGACACTGGCTGTGCATCCAAATACATTATATAATTTCCCTTTTATGAATAGAACTGTAGAATACTACTAATAAAGACATTGTCAATGTGGTCATTTAAAGTTAAATTATCCGGGAACTAGCAGGTGCTCAGGCTTACCCAGTAATAAGTTGCAGGTGATTTCATGTCACATTAATGGCAGATTCTGATCAGGTTGGTTTTGCCTTGTAAATGATTGCCGCTTTAAAAAAAAAGTCTGAGATCGGTTAGCATCCCACACCTTGGGCATTGGACAAAGGACACTATTACATTTGACCCCACTAATGTAAACCAACTGCTCAACTTCTCAATGCCCTTGCTAGTCACATTCAAATCAGCCAGGGAGCTAGGTCCCAATTATCTGTATCTCTGATTATGCAAATTGCAGGAATGTTTATTAAAACAAATATTTAGCTATACAATTCTCCTTTAATTGAATTACGTTTTATAATCAATGTAATCGGATCCTCCATTAAATGATATGTCCCAGATAATATCAGCTAATCAGATGTTCCGAATGGAAAATAGCCGTTGTGTGGAATTTCTATAACTCTCCCGGATCAAGCAGCATTACTGAAGCTGTATAACGTGATACATAGCAGTGTCTACTTTTCTACAGTTTATTAAAGCTGTACTTTGGCAAGGATTCTGTTCTCATTATTTATTATTGAGTTTGCATGTATAAAAGATAAAAAGCAGAACAATAAAGCAGACAATACATAATCAGAAGCTGCAGTCGTCGTGGCTCACACACAATCATCGTTGCGCATGCAAAATGATTAATATCTCAGTGATTTACAGTACCGCACAGTTGAATCTTAATCAGATAAATAATACAAATATATTTCTACAGCTCACGTTCACTATCAGGGGAATTAAATCCCTATTAAGTTGTTGTTTTTAATACACTAATGTACAGCATAGAGGAATAGATCACATCAATTAAATATACAGATTAGAAGATATAAGGGCCCTTATTCTGGTTGGTGCGGTCAGAGCCGCACACGGGGCTCCGACCGCACAAACCAAGGGCCGCCCACCCGACGGATCGCCACTGCCGTCCGTACACGGACGGCTGGCGATCCGCATCAAAATGGTGGAGGCGTACGCCTCCACCATGGTGGGAGCTGCCCCCTGCCTTCGATGGTCGTCGACCATCGAAGGCAGGGCCGCACGCCGCGGCAGCCCCGCAAGCTGAGACCACACGGACAATCGTCCGTGTGGTAGCTTGTATGGGGGCTGAAAGCTGACATCCGGCGACGTCAGCTTTCCGCCCCCATGTCATGGTAATGAGGGCGTCATGCCCTCATTACCATGCATACGCCCCGCGTTTGCATGGGAACGCCCATGAAACGCGGGGCGTACACATAGGGAAATGAGGGGATGAAGCCCCTCACGCCCCTATACGCCCCCTTTGCGGCGGACGATATACGTCTGCGGCGAAGGGGGCTGCACATGCGCAGAATGACCTCTGCGCATGTGCAGTGGCAAAACATCGGCGGTACGGCCGCACGCGGGCCGTACCGTGCCGATTAGAATAAGGGCCAAGGTATGGAGAAACCTATACTAATTAGGTTTGTATAGATTAAAATGGTTTATTCTAAATCTATACAATGGTTTTAGAGATATTAAGGGACTGAATATTAACAGCTCTGTGCAACGGGGCTTCTATTGTAAGATATTTGAATCAATAGCTAAAAGGAATGTCAAACATTTTCTTTTATCATAGTATCCCCTTCTACCCCCAACTAGCAGAATGCTGAACTCCTATCGCTGTGCTCACCCTCTGACATATCCTCATTGAATGAGCTATTCTTCTCTTGCTGTCGGCCGTGGTACTAATTATATATGTGTGCAGGACAGGTCCATGGCATAGCAAGTATAGGCAAGTGCTAGGGGCATCTAAAAAGCCTACAGGCATCTGTAATGACCATCTAAATTCTACTTAGCAAATTCAGGCTATAACTTTTGGTGGTCAGTGCAATAAAGTTTTTTTGATCATTGTGCTGCAGTGTACAGGTACAAGATGGGTTGCGGCTAGTTCCCCTTCGCCTTAAGGACCTGGGGAGGAGATGGGGCGGGGAAAGGGGGAGCAAGGTCGGAACAAGGGACCCAAATGGACCCTCACAGGCTTGCCGTGGTTCGGGCACAGGGGGCTTGTTCCTTCACTATCCACGCCACCACTGGTTGCCTTTAGTAAGCAGGTGGCGAGCAAAGTGGAGCAGAACAAGCCACCGTGCCCAAAACATGGCGAGCGAAACAAGCCCGTGAGGGTCCATTTGGGTCTCTTGTTCCGACCTTGCTCCTCCTCTCCCTGCCCCCTCTCCTTTGCTAGGTCCTTATGGCGAAGGGGAACTAGTCACAACCGTACAAGATGACATCCACTCAAATATGTAGAGCAGAAGAGCCGCAGTGTTGGGCAGTGGATAGCCAGAAAACATTAACAAAGGTATATGTGGTGCCTGGAGAGACACTTGTGTGAGCTGGGGCTGGAGTATGCATATATTCAATCATGGTGTTTGAAATAAATAAATAAAGTGTATGCTAGAATGTGAATATCAAGTGTTTTATGTAAAACACTAGTGAATGTTTAAGCAATAATGTACATTCATTAAATACTTCTTGCACTAAAAGGCAAGGCTTCCTTGATAATTATAGCTTTTTCGAGTTGCCAAGTGAAAATAACTTTAGAGAAGTACTGTCAGGTCTTCCTTATTTCTAAGTCCACAACGCCATTGATCTAGAATTAACAATGCAAAAAGTTATGTGGATTGCTCCTTTGATATCAATCGATATTTTTCAGTACAGATGTAGCCACGCTCATTATGACTGCAAAGTGGGTATACCAGGGGTTAAAGTGGGTGGAAATGGGGTGTCTGCATTCCACCACCTGTAATGGAGGAGAGAATTAGTTCCACATCAACCACTACACCCGTTAATCCAACAGAAAAGGCTTCCTTTTCTTGCAAAGGCATATGTGATGTCATGCCACCTCCACTGCTGAAGTGAAGAAGAACCACTAAGAAGAGTAGGCTCTGTGCATGCTAAAAGTCAAGTTGAGAGGGGGCTGGAGGGACACAGAGAGGTGGGGAAGCTTCTGGACATAGGGGATGGAGTTGCTGGAGGGACACGGACAGTGAGCTGCTGGAGTGAAAGAGACAGATGTGTGCATAAGGGGCAGTACTGTGGGCATTATGTGTAAGGGGCAATTACTGTGGACATTTTTTATAAGGGGCATTTACTGTGTATATTTTGTGTAAGGGGTATTACTGCTGTGGGCATTATGTGTATGTGTCAATACTACTGTGGGTGTTATATGTAAGGGGCAATACTACTGTCAACATTGTGTATAAGCAGCACTATGGTGTGGCATACATGTATAAGGACTAACTATCTGGAAAAGTCAAAACTACTTTTCACTTTTAAGTTTGATGTGTGATATTTGTACTGTACATCTGTGTGTGAATGAGTCTGAATCTCTTAGTCCCCAGTACCTGTACCATTTGGTAGGTGGGATTCTCTAGTTTTTAATTCCATTAAAATATAAGAAATTTATTTCCAAAGAACTGTAGATATCTGCAGTCAAGCAAGCTGTCCTCCCACCAGAAAATTATGAATAATAAGCCCACTCCACTATACACCCCTCCTCTGCATATTAAACATCCTCTACCACCCTGGAAGTTATGTATCAGGGCCCATTCATTCAGCCCAATGCCCCCTTCTCCCACCATCTGTGCAGTAAAGGGGTAATTAGTGGAAATTACTGATCCAGGCCCTACATGCTGAGCGGTTGATATAATACCCCCTACCAGCCGCGGGACATCAAATCTTCCACTCATAGCACCCCCCCCCCCCCACCCCTACCACTGGAGGATCGGTAGGGGCCCCAATACATTGCTATGCCCAGGGATCTACACTGATGTTGACGCCCCTGTATGTATATATATGTATGTATATATATACATACTACCCACAGCATGCGGGTCACCAGCGTGTCAGCAGCACACAGGCTCTGACAACTTCCGCCCTCTGCACTTCCGTACCGGAAGGCTCTGTATGGCGCGCACACACGGGGGAGGACGGAGAGGACTGTCCATGTTCACCTTTAAAGGTAAGATGTTTTATTCTGCACTTGTTTTCCGTTTGAGCACCTTGACAAAGGGGTTACCGCACCCCGAAACGTTGGTCGTTTGCCGCACCTGATTAAACCTTTTGAAAGTTACCTCCGAGTGCCGCCCATCATTGCCCATCTATGTATGTATGTGTATATATATATATGTGTGTGTGTGTGTATATATGTATGTATATATATATATATATATGTGTAATTATTATTATTTATATACAGTTGGTCTATCTATAATACTTTAACTGACTCGGCATATACTGGGTCACCTAAGTGTCCATCTCTGTGCTTTGCTCCACCCCTTTCTGGAAACCCCCTTCTGAAAATCCTGCGTTTTCCCCTGCAGGACTTACTTAGTGGCTGCGATGAATACAGGCATAAGCTGGCTGCTACTGACATCACACACCCTCCCCTAACAGCCAGTGGCATGCCTGTTTTTTTCTGACACTCATACTTTTACCCATGATTTACTGTACTTTTTTTGGGCACTCCCTGCGTTTTTCTTGGTACTCCATAAAAACAGGCGGTTACCACCCCTACATGCCCACTCCCTGTCAATCACCTTGTAAACAGCCAGAGAACAGAAAAATGTGCAAGACTTGATCACAGCCAGACATCGCGCACGTGAGAAATCACAGCTGAGAGATCAGGTCTGAATCAGGCCCAAAGAGTGCAGTCTAGAATTAGTTTTATTTATTAAAAATGTTGCTAAAGAAACTCCATTATAGACATCTGATATGAGAGATGTGTGGTTAACTTTGTAATTTATGATTTCAGGCATAACTCATATTCCTTTTTCTGTTAAACTGAGCACCTACAGAAGCTCAGTGACGGCTAACCTTGACAGTCCAGCTGTTTTTGAACTACACATCCCAGCATGCATCAGTTTTAGCATAGCCAAATAGTAAAACTGTAGCAGGGCATGCAGGATGCTTTGATCTCACCATTTAAATTCAATAAGCAGAGTTATTAAACTCAATTTATTACATGCTGTCTCTGTGATCTGAAAATGTTCATGTGTCAGACTAGTTTTACACTGGATTATACCGATTAAATTTGGATTCTACTTTGGGTTAAGTCATTGAGTAAGTTAAAACATTTGGGGGTTTATTTACTAAGATGGGAGTTCTATTGCCGATGGGATGTTGCTATGGGCAACCAGTAACCATATAGAAGATAATAGACAGGTTCTGATTGGTTGCCCATAGCAACATCGTATCTGGAATAGAACTCTTATTTTAGTAAATAAACCCATTTAAGAGTAGAAGCTCTTACAGGTGGCAGAACAATATGGGAGATTTTAGTCACTTTTTTAGTCAGGTTTTTTTTAGCAACCCTTTTACACTCGGCGTGCCAGTCAAAGTGGGCCGGAACAGTTCCGCCTCCAAATTGGAACTGACGGAACAAAGTTCTGCCCCTTTCTGGCCCACTTTAACCCCTGCCCTTAACCACATGTAGACATGAGAGGGAGATAACTAAATAGCAGTGGTTGAACAATGGTGGGTAGCTCACTTTAATTTTGTTCACCATTCTGGGAATACTTCTGTTTATTTTTGTATATACAATTGTTTGAGGATATTAGTGCTTGTGATGGTTTTCCATACATACAGTTTGCTACTCATGTTGCCAATCCATCTGGTCTTAGAACCATAGCTTGTACTGATGATGTCGAACAGCCTAACAAGAGACAGTGTATAATAGGCATAAAACAGAGAAAACCAATGAAACTGCAAAATGAAGAGGGACTTGTGCCCATTTTCAACAAAAGATAAAAATAGGAGGAAGACATTTTACACTTAAATAATACATTAAAACTGACATGAACAATAAATAAATTTAACTAAGCAGCAAACACACAGAATAAACTTCAGTACATTACAAAGTAATTAATGATGCCTGCTGTGAGCAGACAAAATGGCCCTTGATTAATAAATCAGTAATATAAACACATTCATCCTTTGCAAGTAGGTCAAAAAGACTATATATGAACAATGCACTCTTGAGAATTGCCCTGCAGGGAAAAAATATCGCCATTAACCTGGTCAATTTTTGCAAAGTACACAGCAGTGAAATCAGGCAGACAGCACTCTAGTCTTACTGAAGTGAGTAGAGCAGTTCTGTGGGAAATTGCTGGATGCTGAGCCGGTCCTAGGCATAGGTAAGTTAGGCAAATCCCTAAAACAATTTCAATGCCTTGGGGCATGCAGCTTATAAAATTAAGCTAGCAGCAGCTGGAGTACCAGGGCAATAACAAAAATGGCCACCTTCCCTGGAGGAGCGCTGCTGTGTACGCCCAGCTGCGGCAGCTCCTCCTCCCATGGACTATTGTGGAGTGCGGTGCAGGGTGATGCAGGAGGGGATTGGGTTGTAGTAATGTGTGGCATATGGTATAAAGTGCACTACAGTGTGGTGAAACATGTATAAAGGGCACAACTGTGTGGTGCAGTGTGAAGAGGAGCAATACAGTGTGGTGCAATGTGAATAAGAAACAATATGGTGAGGTGTAATGTGAATAATGAACAATGGGTCAGGGGCACAGCTGGTGACAGTGCTAGGGAACACCAACCAAAATGTTGCCTAGAGCATCAAGTTAGCTAGGGCCGGCTCTGGCTGGATGAATGTAAAAGAACTTCTGTTTTGAGAAGGATGTTTACAGTGGGAGTTTTAGGCTCCTTGTGGTTTATTAAAACATATACAGTATGAAACCCTGTATATTAAAGCGATGGTATCACAAGGTGGAAGAGTATATACAGTACATACAGTCATTAATTCTGAGTATAGATCAATCTAGATTTGAGGCAGTAAAAACTTTCATTGCAAGATGTTTACAGAGAAAAAGGGGATGCAGTCAACATCCCGGTGGTCAAGATGCCAGTGTTCAGTATACTGACACTGGCATCCAGACTGCTGTTGCAACACAAGGGTCAAAATATTGAATAGATTAGGATGCTGATGCCAGAATACCAACTGCCAGCATCCCAATCGTTAAGTATACGAGGATGTGGTTTGAGGGGGGGGGGTAGGTTTAGGCACCAGTGGGAGGCTTATGGTTGGGCTGTGGGGTGGTAAAGGTTAAGTCTAGGGTGCAGGGAGGGGGGTAAGGTTTAAGCAGGCATTTAGAAGAGGGAGTTAGAGCTAGGCTGCAGGGCAGGGGGGTTAGGTTTAGGTGGTGGAGTACAGAAGTTAGGTTTAGCCTGCAAGAAGGGAGGGTTAGGTTCGGTGGAGGCAGGTGGAGGGTGAAAATACTTCCCTAACCCCTGTCCGGATTCACTACTTTGGGATATTGGCATTGGTATTCTGACTGCCAGCATCCTGACCGCTAGTCATATGCATATGATCCATATGTATCCTGAGATAAGAGCTGCCACCAACTAAAAATATATTTTTCAGCACTTAAAGATATTTGCGACATATTTACCACATTTCCGGCTGCCCCATGCAGTAGGAGGCAGCGGGAAAGTCAGTGAAAGGGGTAGCATGGCCTCACAACACATGGGTGGTGTGGGGGTGTGGTCACATGTTAGCGCCATCATAGGGGGCATGTGGGTGGTACAGGGGGTGGGGGTGCATATTTGCATCATTGTAGTCCCCTCAATTCAATGCCAATTAATTTACCAGCAAGACAAAGTGGGGCTGGGCTATGAAGAGGTGAATCAGCTCTTTGATAATTGCCTATCAAAGAGCAAAAAGGGGGGGGGGGAATGTAGCAACCTGGCGACTGGGTTGAACTTACACCTCTGAATGCGGCTTTTCATTATAAAGGTAATGGAGGAGATACCACAGATTTCTTCTGCTTACTTTCAGTCTCGATCTGGTCCCCTGTCACCATATGCAAGTATTGGGTCCGCACTTTGTCAAGTTCAGAAAATACAGCACAAACCATAAATACAACACACACATGGCATTTGTTCCAGCACCTGCTTCTTTCCATAGGTCCTGGTTAGTTTGCGCATACTTATACCCAAATTAATACATAACAGATAAGCCCCTCAATTTCCAGAACCTCGCACCTTTATGAAGACTTTCTATACAAAATCTCTCATCCCCAACAATAAGTTAATGCAATTTACATTCAAGACGAAAAATATTTTCTATTCTAGAACAAAGAAATCTACTAGTTTAAATCATAATTTAAAGTGTTTAAACATTTAAACCCAAATTTTTCATATATAGCAATACAAGTGACCATTGTGAATCCCGTCCATTATTTAATTTCTAAATGTGTCTTCTAACACTGGGGACTTCATAAGTAAGTAGGACCAACAGTTACTGTGCTGTCATAATCTTAAATCACCTCTGCTTGAAGCAGACAGCCTAAAATTACTTTTGGATCTATAGATCTGACACCAGGTCCCGCAGCAGCAGGAAGCAGACATGTGAATTTTTTTTAATTATCTGTTATAATGTGGTACATAAAGCTCCCTGGAAATGTTACTAGGCTGAAGTGCTTATGCTTTATTTGAAAGGGAAGAAATGGACACGCTTCTGAAAGGATTTTGTATAAAATGTTTATTTTCTAATAAACAACATCAAGGCTTTTCCACTTTCCCAGAGAGATTTGGTGACTGCTAATGTAGCCTTAAAACATTGACAAAATGAGAGGATCATTAACAAACTAGGACACAACTAAGAAGCCACATTAGAGAGAACTGAATTCTGTTTGATTATGAATATGACAGTTCTAATGCAGCGATCCATCCTTTGATGCTGGGAAATTAATCGGGTCACAGTCATTGAATGTGTGAAAATCTCTTTACGAGAATAACAGTTGTCAGGGTGCAGAGCAGTCAATAACCATAGTGACGTGCAGAACAATTCAAGTAAAGTCATTGTACTACATACAGAGCCTTCCGCCACACGTTCATTTGAACCAAGTACTTTCCAAAACTATTTATCTATTCATGATCGTCATATCTCAAAACATGCTAAACCTCAATAAAGGTGTACTGGGTCCTAAATATAATACTGTAGCTTGCGATTTGCAGCCCTAAAGTGATTTCAGCTACAGTATATAACTGTTATATTTAAAGCCGCAGGTTGGTTTTGCCATAAACAAACTGCCGCTTTAATACAAGCTGGATCACTGAAATCGCAATGGGGCCCACACATTACAGTGTATTATATTTGGATCTGGGAAAAATGTAATAAGGGTATATATTGAATGTGGCACTTTTGTGAACTTATAGCATTTTCATACATTGCTCAAAATGCACAGGGGAATATACATCTTTGAGCCTGAGTGAATTGAAAAGTGCTAACATACATCTTAGTAAAAGTGCATGATGAGACCTAGGGCTTCGCAACCAGAATACGTTCGCGCAGGGTCTGATGGTGGCGCTGTGCGCATTTCTGTGCAAATGCAGGGTGCATGCACCCACGGCGAACAGACACGCACCCGGGACAGCGGGTAAGGGGTGGTCCTTTTAGCATATGGGAACACCTACTGTTTCATGGGCATTCCCATGCTAATGAGGCCATGACGTGGTTGAGGGGGGGGGGGGGGCAGCTGACATCAGGTCAGCTGCCCACCCATTTCCTTCCCAGCGTGCACGCATACTATATGTAAGTGTCTTGAAAGTCACTTTTATATGCGTGCACCTTCCACATCTTTCGATGGTCTGCTACCAACGAAATATGTGGGAGGTTCCCCCTGCCCTGCGAATAGATGTTACTGTGTAACATCCATTCGCAAACCCCTGCCTGCGAATTGCCCTTGCGAATGGGTGGCAACAGCCAACCATTTGCAAGGCAGGGTTTGGTGGATTCACAAGGTTGCAAATTAGCAGCCTTGCGAATTAACCAGTATAACCACCCAAGGCTGGCCTGAGCCTACTTTTTTTTTGGTTAGCCAGTATATATTTTATTCTCATTTTGTGGAATATTGCTAAATTGGTCTACAAACATAATGTATGTATGTGCATGCACAAAAAACCTTTGTTCAACTCTACAAGAGCGTTTCTTATTTACTAATATAATAAGACATGCCCCCTCACAGATGCTATAGTAGTTTGACCTTAATTCCGTGGAACAGATGTGGGCTATAAATATTTATACTCTTCCAGGTAGCAGTGATGTCTAGGAAAGAGATAAGACACCGGCTCTTTTTGTTGTATTTCGGTAGAGAGCTTGTTAACATTCTTACTCCTATATCTGGTTTTCTTCAAATTACGTTTGTTTCTTACAATTCGCAGTGCAGGCTAATTTACTCATGTACTCTGCATGTATTTATCTATTTTCAGTAATGTAAACTAAAGCTGAAGAATGCATTGCGCATCTAAACAACATGGGATATCTGTGAGATAGTTCAATAATGAATGTGAATTGGGCATTTGGAACCTTTGACACACGTACCGGTAGACAACCAAGCAATCAGTACCCTGTAATAACAACTTTGCTTGTACATTACTTGCATGCTGACAAATGCACTCACCTTTTTGCATGTCCTTGCGAGATTCCGATTATTAATCTTGACAATGTAAGTGCACATGCGTAAACTAGCACCCGACATTTGGTGGAAGAACCCAAAAGGATACATTTTCAAAATTCAGGGTCCAAGGCACCATATGAAATGAGGATAGGAGCCTGCTGTCAAGATCTTAACAAATAGTAATTTTGGAGCTTGATGGATTTAGGTCTTCATACTTTTGCAAAGGGAACAGTGGGCCAGAATGAGGCTCATAGGTAAGAAGACAATGGGCTACATGTAATGCGGTACAAGTCCAGCAGCAGTGCGGAATACCATACTCAGAGGTTTTCTTAAAGCGGCAGTCATTACCAAGGAAACACCGTGCCTTGTAAGTGATGCATATTATTCAAGATTGACTATTAATAAACAATCCATTATCTGCCCCCATAGGGATAAGTACATCTTGTAGACAATAATATTTTATTATTATTATTATTATTATTATTATTATTATTATTACCACTTGGTTTATAGGATATTTCAAATACAATTAAAATATGAAGTGCTGTAGTTAGGATGTAGTGCTATGTACATATTATGCCTCTTACATTTCCATCCAATTTGCAAAACACTTAATAATTTGATTGGATTGTGTGGCAGAACTTCATTCGAGCTTCAGGGGCAGCCACATTTAAGGGCTTCTAGTCAAGTGCACTCCTGTTAAGCGGTAATAACAGGAGACTGAAGAGAGCATCTTAAGCCCTGCAGAGGCGCGTGTAGCTTTGTCACATTTTACTTGCATGGTCTGGAATAGAACAGTATTCCTAGTGATTGGTGTGAACACATTAATCTGTTTGGTTCTTCAACCTACATTTCAATTATACCCTAAAGAAATTCTTTGTAGTTCCAGAATTTGTTAAAAGTTGACAAAAAGAGAAAGTGTCAGGAACAATTATATACACCTAAAGGGAAGAAATATGTTCTTCCTGTGTTAGTGTCAAAAAAGTTTGTTTCATGTTGGTATTACTATACAGTATATGTAGTTCCCTAAAAAGAATTATGTTTGTTAGAACGAAAACAATGGTTACTATGGTTTTCCTAGTCTCCATAGTATAATTATAATAATGAAATAATAAATAATAAAAATTAATTTAAATCACAACTGGATACATATTTGGCCACTAAGGGGGTGCTATAGATACGACTTACTCAACTCAGTAGTTACAAGTCAAATAGGTTGAACTCAATGTGCTAACGTCTTTTTTCAACCTTAATTACTACTGTATGTCACTTCCAGATATTTATTTATTACCAGTTTCTTATATAGCGCACACATATTCTGCAGCGCTTTATAGAGAATAGTTCAACATTCACATCAGTCCCTACCCCAGTGGAGCTTACAATCTATTATCCGTACCACATGTACACGCACATACAGACAATCTAGGGTTAAATTTGTTTGGAGCAAATTAGCCTACCAGTATATTTTTGGATTGTGGGAGGAACCCGGAGTATCCGGAGGAAACCCACACAAGCACGGGGAGAATATACAAACTCTGCACAGTTAGGGCCATGGTGGGAATGGAACCCATGACCCCAGTGCTGTGAGGCAGAAATGCTAACCATTACACCATCCATACTGCTCAGATATTGATTTCTACTACTTTTTCTTGAACTATGTGAACATGTGTTTAGAGTTTGTATACTGTAACTGTACAGATTTGCAAGGGCTCAAGATTCAAGCCTGGAAGATTGAAAGTGTCAAAGCAAGTCATACAGCTACAGTATATAATCATCTTAAGTGGCATTGACTGAAGTCAAAGAAGATACAGTATGAGCTGAAATTAATGGGGTTAAATGTTCTCTTAAGGAATTCTGTGTTTGGGCTTAGCTAAAGTAAAGAAAAAGGTACAGCTAAATATTAAAATCACACTTTTGAACAGAACCCCTTTTAAATGGATTTAAAGTTAAAAAACATTGGCCCTTATGTATGTATGGGGTAATTTAGACCTGATCGCTGCTGTGCAAATTCAGAAGGTGACTGACTTTCGATGGACTGCGCATGCGTTCAGATTGTAGTGCGCATGCGTGAGGAAAAACAGCGACAATTCTAATCACTAGATGGTTGCAAGTTGACTGACAGGAAGTCAAGGAAAACGCAGGTGTGCATTTAGGGAGGGAATGTGACGTCAGCTCCAGCCTAAAAAAAATATATAGTGACAAAAACTACCATGCCAAAGCCTATGACAGGTGAAAGGATTGTTAGGACTGGGGTTACCGATGTACACACAGACCTTCCATTGCAGCATGCATCTCCGTAAAACTCTGAACAGTTCTATTCCCTAGTTGCACTGACATCACTAGTCCGGTGTGGGAGGTGTGGCCTGCACCAGAGTGTCAAGCTTCTAAAAAAGTGTCAGCTCTCCTGCAGTGACAGGAGCTGGGTGCTACAGTGCGATAATCTCCTGCAGTACTCGGCTACTGTCACAGATGAAGAGCCGGCATTGCAGATAGCCCCATCTTTTGGGGCAGCCATAATCTCTGAGGATGCTAGATACACACTAGGAATGACAGAAATGTGGTCGCGATGAGGCCAAATGCCTTTCAATTAGGCCACCCCGCTATTTGGGGAGGGGTGTTAATCACAGTGTGCCCCAAGTGTCACTGCACCTAGTGACACCTCTGGTTAGCTGCTCAATTTATTTAGAATTATGCAATAAAGCCGACAGCAGACGCAGCACTATACACTCAGTATTGGTGAGGTTCATTTGGCTCATTTTCCCTGGATGCATGAGTGGGTCACATCAGATGCTGAATATATTGAGTATTTTCTATAATTTTCTTCTTTTCAAAATATAACATATGACAGACAGGCGTTTTGGTCCACTCATTTACTACTCAATATTCCAGGATACAATAGTAAGCAGTGGTATGTGACCCACCCTTAATCAAATCTTTTATGGAATTTTCTGTCATTTATGAATATATAATGTTCCAAGATACACAGATGCATAACGTGTCTATAATGAGATTTATTATTCATACATTGAGGCTTTTTAAGTTCATGTATAGATTGTGCAAACTACATTACTAGAAATGAGTTCATACATGTTGTAATACAGGGATACCATACAGTACAAGTTTCTGTCACTATCCATTGTACCCCATTGTGACGACTGTGCCTCCCATAAATATATTGCTAGTCTTAATAATGTATATACTTGGGTCTGGAGGTTTTTGAGTCTGCAAAATTAAGATGTGCAACATTGCATCAAGATTTCCTTATACATTTAGAACTCTAAAGCCAGATACACACTAGGCGATAATGTGAAACTTTTACTTTATCTTCAGTCCAGTGGTACTGCGGTTAAGTCCAGTAGTACTGCGGTTAAGTCCAGTAGTACTGCCATTAAGTCCAGTGGTACTGCCGATAAGTCCAGTGGTACTGCCGATAAGTCCAGTGGTACTGCCTTTAAGTCCAGTGGTACTGCCGTAAAGTCCAGTGGTACTGCCATAAAGTCCAGTGGTACTGCTATGAAGTCCAGTGGTACTGCTATGAAGTCCAGTGGTACAGCCGACAGCCGTATAAGTCCAGTGGCAGTCCAGTGGTACTGCTGTTAAGTACTGTAGCACTGCCGTTAAGTTTATTGGTACTGCCGTTAAGGCCAGTTCAGCCGACAGCCATATAAGTCCAGTGACAGTGCAGTGGCACCACCATTAAGTCCAGCGGTACTATCGTTAAGTCCAGTACTGCTGTTGGGTCCAGTGACAGTCCAGTGGTACTGCCGTTATGTGCAGTGGTACAATCAACAGCAGTATAATTCCAGTGATAGACCAGTGGTACTGCCTTTAAGTCCAGTGGTACAGACAACAGCCATATAAGTCGAGTGACAGTGGTACGGGCGGTTATTTAATTCGTATATATTTTTTTCTGGCTTTGTCGTGTGTGTGTGTGGTACACTCTCCTGTACCACATATAATAAATAACCCCAAAACAAAGTATGGATGGTGTAATGGTTAGCATTGCTGCCTGACAGCACTGAGGTCATGGGTTTGATTTCCACCATGGCTCTAACTGTGCAGAGTTTGTATATTCTCCCCGTACTTGCGTGGGTTTCCTCCGGGTACTCCAGTTTCCTCCCACAATCCAAAAATATTCTGGTAGGCTAATTGGCTCCCAACAAATTAACTCTAGAATGTCTGTGTGTGCATGTACATGTGGTAGGGAATATAGATTGTAAGCTTCACTGGGGCAGGGACTGATGTGAATGTTCAAATATCCTCTGTAAAGCGCTGCAGAATATGTATGCGCTATATAAGAAACTGTTAATAAATAAATAACAAAAGGGTTATTTTAATCCGTATAATTTTTTCAGGCTTTGCCATGTGTGTGTGTGTGTGTGTGGTCCACTCTCCTGTGCTGCATTTAATAAATAACCCCAAAATAAAAGGGTTATTTTAATCCGTATACATTCTTCAGGCTTTTCCGTCTGTGTATGGTTTAGGGGTAACCTCTTCTGTGCCGCATATTTTTATAACTCCAGAAAGAAAATGGAGAACCCAAATTTGGAGGATAAAACAGTGAAAGAACAAGAACCACTTCCTCCTAGTGCTGAACCTGCTGCCAATAGTCATAACATAGAACATGAAATACAAGCAATGTCATCTGCCAAGGCTGATGCCCAATGTCATCATAGAGGGCATGTAAAATCCAAAATACCAAAGTTTGGTAACACGAAGAAAATAAATAAATGTTAAATTGTTTGAGGAGAAACCAAAGCTTTTTAATATGCCATTTAGGACACAGAGTGGCAATTAACGGCTAAGGCCCTGGCCTATGTTCATGACTAGTGGTTCAGCTTCACACGACAATCTAAACCCTCCTCCTCCCCCTACTAGAAAATTTAAGAGAGTTAAGTTGTCATCAAAAACACAGCAAACAACTGTGCCTTCTAAAAACATGGTATAACAAATCCCCAAGGAGAGACTAAGGGTGTTGGTGGTTGCGATGCCTGACCTTTCCATCACTGTATTGATATTGAAGATGTGAATGTTGAAGTACACCAGGATGAGGTGTATATGGGTGTAGCTGGCACTGAGGAGGAAGTTGACGAGGAGGATTCTGATGGTGATGTGTTTTGTTTAAATCAGGCATCGGGAGGGGAGGACACAGTTGTTGTCCATGGGATGACAAAGCCCATCGTCATGCCTGGGCAGAACACCAATAAATCCACTTCTTCGGTCTGGAATTATTTTTATCCAAATCTGGACAACAATTGTATTGCCATATGCAGCTTATATAAAGCTGCAATAAGCAGGGGTAAGGACGTGGCTTAGCGTAAGAAGTCCAGTAACACCTAAATTCCTTGGTCCTGTTGTATCCAAGCACCTGAAAACCACACCAGCAACTCCCTCCTCGCCAATTTCCTCCTTCATCCGGATCAGAAGTAGGCCATGTCACCGGCAAGACTAACTCCTCCACTCCTATCTGGAACTCCTCCGGAGGATCCTACAGTGCTATGCCTACTGCTGCAGCTGCTGGGAGTTGTTAATAATCCCAGATGGCATAAGCAAACGCGGGGGGGGGGGGGGGTTGTTCGGTTACCCCCCTCCTTTGTGGCAACTGCCTTAAATTATGACAACAATAGCTGGTATATAATATGATTAGTAGAGCTGCCACCACATCATGCAGTGTAAGGGACAGAGCAGAGCTGCTGCACATGCCTAGTGTACCAGCTTCTTCTAACACATTTACTGTATGTGTGGATCTGAGCCCTCAAACATTGCAATGGACCAGAGAGTAGCTGCTAGGAAGAAGAGAAAGGAGCCTTACCATAAAGTGGAAAATGGTGACCATAGAAAGTGCAGTACTGGTTCTGTGTGTATTTATTTATTATATGAATAACCTTTTCCTGACCATTTATTTTAAAAAAAATCTGAAAAAGCCTATACTATAAACCATCTGTACTGTTAAATATCAATACTGTATTCCATACAGTATCCAGTGTATAAAAAGACCAATTTTTGGTGCTGTTAGCGCTCCCCCAGACTCCCGTACTTACTCCAATGCCCTGCAGAGTGGGAGATTTTGGATTACGTTTGGAAACCCCCTCTAAAAATCCTGTGTTTGCCACTGGAGAGGAAGAAGTTGGAACACCACTACTACTTTCAGTAAGCAATTAACCACCAAACAGTCCTTTGCGATGAAGATGAAGTACAACAGCGGTCATCCTATAGCAAAGCGGATAACTGAGGCCTTGACAGCAATATTGGTGTTAGACGTGCATCTAGTAACTGCCATTACACCCAGCACCTAGTACCAGAGGCGCAAGTTCATCGCAATTGCCCGAAATCATGTTGGAACTTGGCACCTCCCCCCTTAAAAAAAAATGTAAGACAATGGCGGTGTGTCTTGGTCAGACTCACAACATTTAGCAGTCTGTAGTGTGAATAAGCGTTCCAGACAGCTTTCTTACAGTCCAGCAACAGCAGCAGGTGCAACATTGCTTGCTGCAGCTCAGCCTGAGCATTACCAGGCAGGAGCAGCCCTGTCCCTATATCAGGTGTTAGCATGACAGAGCTGATTAATTATGCATGCATTAGTGCACAGGTTCACAAAGTTGGTCCTCAGGACCCCACACACAGTGCATGTTACGCAGGTCGGTACTTGTTTAGTTTCACGGCGGCAGCGGCCGTGCGTCTGAGTCCCCTTGCGGGGCTCGTTTCGCTCGCCCCGCTGCGCTCGCCACGCTATCTAAAATTAACTCTATGCCAACGTGGATAGTAGGGGTATGAACTATCTTCATTGGCATAGAGTTCATTTACCTTATTTTTGACCCGCAGGTCTCCTCACAGAATCAAGTGAAATATTTTGCCACACCTGTGAATCTTTTAAAATATGTCAGTCAGTAATAAGTGCACCTGTCAGATGACCTGGAAAATGTGAACTGTGTGGGGTTCTGAGGACTGAGTTTGAGAACCACTGCATTAGTGAGTGTATTGAAAAGCTCCATTGGAAGAGCTGTGGACACATTGTGAACCACACAGCATGCTGTACATTAAGGTGCCCCATTAGGGCATGGAGCCCGGAGGCAGGCAACTCCATTCCCTATGGGAGTTACACCCCTGCCTAGCACGCCAGGAGGGGCTCTTTGGTATCACTGGAGCCACCGCTTAAAAGGGACAAGCCAAAATATCTCTTTTGATAACCAAATTAATTTTGTAGGCCCTGGTTTAATTATTCTCAATTAGCCGACATCACATGACTTCTCCTAGGCACGCCTATGTTTTCCCTGATACTCCCAGAAAATGGGCGGTTTCCAACCCCCCAATTGGCGGCTTCTAGGCAATTAACTTCTGTATGGCCAACGATCAAAAAACTAGCAGGATTGTATCGCAGGATGGCCTTGTGCATGTGTATTATGTGCCATACGCATGCACAGTCTATTGATAATCGACTGGCTTGTGAATTCGCAGCCGTGTGATTAGATCTAAATAAAGTTTAATGTGCAATCGTCCGAAAATCTTTTTTTTTGGACCTTGGCCCAATAATTTTCTCTGCAAATAGCAGCAATACTTTTTGCGCTTCAATTCCACCTATGATGAATAGACCCCGTCTCGTGGATAACATTTTGCATCTCAGAACTTTTTTCTTTTTTTTATCTTTTTCTTTTTTTTTTTTACACAGATTGATTACATTTCTAATTAATTGTTTGAATAACAAGATAAAAAAACCAATAGAGACAATTAAATAACCTTATTCAGTGTCTTAACTAATGAACTTCAAATGCTTACCAGTACATAGGTCAAATGAATGGCAAAGGAAGAAATATTATTTAGTCTTTTGTATTTTGTTCTTTTCTCCCCTTTTGGTATAATGTAGTCACCTAGTTCGCTGTAGAAAAAACTGATTATATTACAGCTACAAACACAGCCAAGAAAGAATACCTCAAGCTATTCTACCGCACGTAGGGCAAATATTCCCTATGGGCAGCTAAGGCCTGTAATGTTATATCTGTCAGGAAAGTCTGAGGGGCCTCCTAGAGACAGGCTTTAGCAATCTCATTTCTGAGAATAAAGTAATCATATAAATTTGGTATACTAATCCTGCACATCTCTACTTGGACAGCCAATGCCAGAATAATGTGACTGTTCATGTTGCAGCCAGGTGGGAAGAAGAGGAAAATAAGCTCATTCCAGAAAAGCAGCAGTAGGTAGGGATGCTTGTTTTCAGGCCACAAATCAGACAGGCACATTAGTCAGTGAGATGTGACCGGTCAGGAAAAGGAAAGAAATTTGCAAAACGAAACGTCCTTTAGTGAACATTCAGGATGGCGTGGTGCATGGTGGTACCTATGATGTGCATGGACAAACTGGCTGTAATTAAATGCAACTGTCATGTCATTATTTATCCTAATCTAAAAGCACATATGCTGTACAAGAAAAATATATCATAATAATTCAGCAGTTAATGGGTGGGATGTACTATACAGAAAATGCAGTAAAACCCCAATTATCTGGGTTTTCTCACATTTTCAAATAAAGCCCCACTGCCGGGGCTTCGCCGCAGGGGGTTACGCAAGCTCAAGCTGATGTAACCCTACAGAAGCCTATGGGCTTCTTTTCGCGCCCCCTGCCTCCCCGCACCGAACTTGTGGACTGCTTCCACACTTGCCTGATTTACACAAACAATATCCTCTTCCTCAACATTCTTATTAGTTGTCAGGTACAGAAATACCTTCTGGTTGCACTTCCACGGTGGCATCCTCATTTTCTATGTTATCAGCTATACTTCTGCTGCTCATCCCCATATTTGCAGATGGTGCAGAAATGGTGGAAGGAGGTTTCTCTGTGATTACAGTATAAGACTCACACATAGCACTCATAGACACGCTTAGACTCTCCACAGAGATTTGTGACTTTTTTGTTTATGAACATACAGTTCTACTTTGTTTTCCTGCCTTAGTGGGTTTTTACCACTTCTAGGCCCTGTGTGAAAAGATCTTGCACCATCATGAGAAGCAAAATAAGATGCACTGACAGTTGCAAAACCACAACTCATAAATAATCTCTAAGGCATGAGCCTTTCCTTGTCACTTCATGTGGTGTCATGCTTGGGGGTGTTGATGGTTTAGAAGTAGGCTCAGAAACTACTACAGATGGAATAACTTCTGGACGAAATCAAGCTGGTTTAATACATTGTTTTAAAGAAAAACATGAATATAAAGAACATAAGGAGAGTAAAATATCAGTCTCAAATGACCATCTTTGGAGCTCTTCTCTACAGTCCAATATGTTCATCTTTGAGGCTGATACAATTAAACAAAATAAGTTCACAGATCCAAATTCTCTTCTTTGGAGCTGAGGTTAGAGGAATCCTATTGAAAGGAGTCAGAGGATAATACAAAGAAGATACTAAATGGCCTGATTATTATAATGCAGAATGTTCTAAAGATTGTACAACTGGCACCTTTCTGTAGAAGGAGTTGTCCAGACATAACTCTCACTGGATAGCACAGGCAGTACTGATGGCTGGAAAATAAGGAGAGGAAGCACTGCCAGGAAGGATCCCGAATGTCTGGTAGGACAATTGATCCAGAAAAGCAAGTAAGAAAATAGAGTAATGGTGCTCAATAGAACTAAATTTACCCCACTGTGTTTATCAGTCGTGGCTCCAGAGGAAGGGCTGCAGCTGTCATAAATAAAAACGGACTCGCTGACAGTTGTTGTGGCTGCCATATTTGAGCTTTTGACTATGCTGCATCCCTTCCTCTGGAGCCAGCACTGGTACTTATATGCTATGTGAATACAGTGGGGTATAGACGGCCATTGCAGCCCCAGTATAAAACATTGACAATAGATGCAACTAAATTCCTTCTCTATAATAAAATGATAAACAATTACTTGCTAACTGCCTATACTGTTAGAAATATTAACATCACTAAGGAAACTGAGGAGACTGACTTGGACAGAGCATCATCAGCACTGTGAATGCACAGTGGACAAATATGTCAGCAGCACTGGAGTGGATGGAAACATCAGAAGCCCTGGGGTGGATATACACTGGACATTGGATGAACACCGGACAGTTACATCCCCAGCACTGGAGTGGATGGACACTAGACAGATGTCATCAGCAATGGAGTGGATGGACACTTGACAGATATGTCATCAGCACTAGAGTGGATGTACACTGCACAAATATATCACCAGCACTGGAGTGAATGGAAACATCAGAAGCACTGGGGTGGATATACACTGGACATTGGATGAACACCGGACAGTTACATCCCCAGCACTGGAGTGGATGGACACTAGACAGCTATGTCATCAGCACTACAGTGGATGTTCACTGCAAAGATATATCACCAGCACTGGAGTGGATGGACACTAGACAGATATGTCATCAGCAATGGAGTGGATGGATACTTGACAGATATGTCAGCAGCACTAGAGTGGATGTACACTGCACAGATACATCACCAGCACTGGACTGGATGTACACTGGACAGATACATCACCAGCACCGGAGTGGATGGACACTAGACAGATATGTCACCAGCACTAGATTTGATGGACACTGGACAGATACATCATCACCAGCACTGGAGTGAATGAACACTGGACAGATACCTCAGCAGAACTGGAGTAGATGGACACTGGACAGATACCTCAGCAGCACTGGAGTGGATGGATATTAATAATATACATCAGCAGCACTGGTGTGAATGGATACTAGACAGATATGTCAGTAGCCCTGTAGTAGGACACTGGGCAGATACCTCAGCAGCACTGAAGTGGATAGAAACTAGACAGATACGTCACTAGCCCTGGAGTCAGGGGCGTAACTAGAACTTTGTGGGCCCCATAGCAACAATTTGGTAGGGGCCCCCCCATCATTGTCACGAGAGAGCCGCACGGTGTTTGTGTACATCGTGTGGCATTCCGGAGGCGGAGCCGCACGATGTACACAAACACCGTGCGGCTCAGCTGTTCGCTTGGTTCGCGTACTCGGTTTGTTTTTTTGCAAAGACCCCTTACCTGGACTACGTCGCCCTGGGACAGGTGAGTATGGTTTCCTTCCACAGCTTCCACCATGGATTTCGTTGGACTCCGGACGCCGACGCCATCGCCGACAGGGATGCCGACATGGATCCAGAAGACGACACAGGACCAGAAGACCAGGGCTACCTACGGGATGAAGATAGGTAAGTATCAGTATGTAAGGGCTTTGGATGTATTAAAGTTTTATTTTAAGTGTGTGTCAGTTTTATTTTACTATTTTTAATACTGTGGAACTACAAGTGCCAGCGGGCCCTTTAATGCCCCGCAGGCTGGGACTTGTGGTTCTCCAAGTCCCAGCTTGCGGGGGAGGCTTGCTGGGACTCATAGTTCACCAGTATTAAACAATAGTTTATTCTTTTTTTTACACCACTATCAGCCCGGTGACCACAGCCCAGGGTCACCGGGGACAGCACCAGGCTTCAGCCTGGTCAGGTAAGTCCTGGAGGGGGGGGACCCCTTCATTGGGGGGGTCCCCACCCCCCCAGGGCCCCTGGCCAGGTTGACTGGTCGGTAGGGTTAATGTTTTGGCCGCGGGACCTTATATAATAAGTGTCCCCCGGCTGCGACATTACCCTGCTGGCTGGTTTGGCCTGGAGCTGGTTCTTAAAATACAGGGGACACCTAGTCATTTTGTCCCCCGTATTTTGGGAACCAGCCCCGGACCTGGAGCCTGGGGCTGGTTGTTAAAAATCGGGGAACCCCTATTTGTCGGGTTCCCTGATTTTTAATTACCGGCCCCGGCTCCTTCAGCCTGGTGCTGATTACAGCTGTGGGGGGGGACCCCACGCTGTTTTTTTTTATTTATTTATTTAATTTTTCTATTTTTTTTTACACTGCAGCCTGCACAGATATGACTGATCCGTGCAGGCTAAATCCAAATATGACAGGGAAAGCAAGGTGTATTTTCATGTCGTATTTTGGTGCCTGTTTTACACCAAGTAGCAGCCGTATTATCAGTACGGCTGCTTAGTAAATCAGGAACCACCATTCTTTTGAATGGTGATTTCTGTCGTATCCTATCGATGGTGTAGACATTCGTATTTAAATCCCGAAAATACAAATGTGTAAAAAATAGGTGTATTTCTGCCTACGAATACACCTATTTTTTAAGAATCCATTTTGGTAAATTTCCCCCTACATGTGTAGAGAGAGTTAGATTTGGGTGAGGTTTTTCTTCAAAGTGAGATCTATATTGCAGTGTAGAAATAAAGCAGACAGTATTTTCCCTGCACAGAAACAAAATAACTCACCCAAATCTAATTCTCTCTGCACATGTTACATCTGCCCCCCTGCAGTGCACATGGTTTTATCCATTTGAGAAGGAATTTGCCTCTAAGAGTGAACCAGAATAATGCCTATAATCCTGTCTCGAGTTATATGAGTGCAGTGGGGTATGACACCAACACCACACACCAGTTGTACAAATAAAATGCAGACTGAAATCACTTCTACAGTATTTATGTGAACACAGTGGATGGTTAAGCAGACACATCAAATTGTACAAAAAAATTAACAATTTTTCATATTTTTTTCTTTTTAAATTATTTTCTAACTTTTTAACCTATTTTATTATTTAAAAAAAACAAAACTTAATTAGATTTGAATTTGTCTTGTATACTCTTTTTGATACATACTGGACAGATATGTCAATGACACTGGAGTGACATCACGGACAGTTTCCAGAGTCCGGGCCAGTGTGGAGGGCACTACTAATCCACGACTACTGGCTTGCAGGGAGCCTCTGCATGCACCCTGCAAGCCAAAAGCATGGGCAGTGGGGCGGGCGACTGTGCACCCATGGAGCCTAGGTGCTTGGTGCAGTGCATCACTCACTCACACGTAGTTATGATCCTGGTCAGCAGCACTTGAGTGTATAGACAGGACAGATACATCAGCAGCACTGAGGTGAATGGACACTGACCAGTCTATGGACACAGAACAGAGATGTCAATAGCACTGGGGTGGTACCTTGGGGTGGCAGGCCTTTGCCAGCATGGTGGGGTTCCATGCCATAGACTTGAATCAGGGTTAGGTAACCATCAAAGATGGGGTCAACTTAATGCGTGTTGGTGTGCTGGTATTTTTTTCATCTAAAAAGTACCTTGATTTTAATTAATTTAAATAGCAGTGTTTGGTACTATGGAGTGTGCATCTGTATTTTTTTCTTATTAGTGATACTTATACATTTCATTTACCTATAAATTACAATTAAACTCAAGTCCAAACGCAAAATAAAATTACTATTTACATTTGATAATCAGCTCCAGTGCTGCTTACCAAACTAAAAATATTAATAGTATCAATGGGAGGGAACAAGATGCACTTAGAAGTTGGTATCCAACATCCCCAGTGTGGGGAAAAGGGGGGTGAGGGACAGCCTGTACCCCCAAAAAGTGGAAACTAACATTAGTTAACAGTGTGGAAGTCAAAAAGTTGCCTAAAGTAATGGTCTCTTAAAATGTGTTGATTGAAATTAGGGAGGCCAATCCCGGGATCGGCGGTATCCCGGGATTTTGGCCTAAAATCATTGGGATTTGAATCCCGGGATTGAAGCTTCCAATCCCAGGATTCTGAGATTAGTACCCCCATGCCAAAAAAAACGCCGGGCAGCACTTAGCACCTTAGGATATGGCTCAGATGCTGCCCGCCTTCTTACCCCTGGTGCCACGGCTCTACCAGAGTCGGGACTGTGCGCTGCACTGACAGGCATGGCGGTGCCCAGCCAGGCTGCGCAGCGTGACCCCCTGACATTACATCACACTGCGCAGCCTGGCCACCACTATGCCTGTCAGTACAGCGCACTGTCCCAAACACAGACGGCCGCCCGCCGGAGATACAGCAGTTGCTGCTATGCCTCCCCCCCCAGTCGCCCGCCCGCCAGAGACGTGACAGGGCAGGTCAGGGGGGTTGGGGAGGATTGGCGGGGGGGGGGGGGTGATAGGTTTAGAAATCCTTTGTGGGAGGGGCTGTTCTTTTTTTTTTAGGGAGGTTTACCGGGATTGGCATCCCTAATTAAAATGGCTGATTTTTAAATCTTGTAAAAAAAATTTTTCAATTAAAATGTTTCCAGAAAATGAATGATCCATCAATTTGGGGCATACACTTTTTGTCAATTTAAGAATTGGCAAAGACTTTTAAAAAGCTGTTTAACTTACCCCAGCAAAATATTAACTGTCAATACAACAACCCCATATACTGGTCCCACATCAATTAACCCATTATCGTTGAAAATAGCAAAAATATGTAATCGCAATCCCCTTGCAATTTGATGGTCCATTAGTCAGGATGACACCTGCCATTTTCTTGGAGTGTCAAAAAAAACAAAGGTGTGCTCAGGAGGGTCTGTGACAATAGCGCCGGGATTCGATCAGCCTGCCTCTGTTGCAGAGTTGTGGATTTAGACCAGCTCCAGGTGTGTGGGGGCCCTGGACAAAAAGGTCTGTGGGCCCCCCCTCTCAGTAAGGTTATCACCCCCCCATGGGGTTAAGAAACCCCCCCCCCCCCATGCGGCCGGTACCTCCTGCCTTGCGGATCCCGGCTGTGTTGCGGGTCCCGGCACTCCTGCTTATAAAAAAGTGACAATCGGAAAATGGCTGCCCCCATACGAAGGACAGTATTTGAGGATATTAGAGCCGCCTCTAGCTTCCTCAAAAACTGACCTTCGTATGGGGCCAGCCATTTTCCGAATGTCACTTTTTTTAATAAGCAGCAGAAGCCGGAAGAGCCAGGACTCGCAAGCCAGAAGGTACCGGCTTCACGGGGGAGGGGGGGGGCGGTTCTTAACCACATAGGGGGGGAGTGGGTGTTAACCCTACTGGGGGGCGCATACTTATTAGTTACGCCACTGTCCCTGCAGCGTATGTGATGTGAGCGGCGTAGTCCCAGCAGCAGATGGGAACTAGTTCCCATCTGCTTCAGGGACCCCGCTGCTCACTTCACATATGCTGCAGGGACCCTCTGCCCCCCAGAACTACCCACCATGCACTGCCAGACCGCGCTGCCTGCCACCCGTGACCTGCCACCGCAGCAGTGGGGTGGCGGGTGTGTGGGCCCCTGATGTGTGGGGGCCCCGGGACGACCGCCCCTATCGCCCCGTGGCTAATCCGCCACTGGGTTAAACTCACATTTGCACAGACTGGAAAATTCATTTGGTGAGTGAATTGTAGATATCAGATAGCGATGTTTTTGCATTTCACTCGCGGATTTACAAAGGGCTGGTTTTAACTCTGTCTGGGTGGCGATTAACTACTCGCAGTGATCTGTAAATTTGCAGATGAGTGATTAGGTGAATTAAGAATTCAAGTTAAATCAAGTCAAGAATTAAAGTTCCAAAATTTTTACTTTAAAATAGAGATTTTCAAAAACTTTTCACCAGCTCAGAGGCTGTGATAAAAAAAACAGCATTCAATCCCATGGAAAGTTAAAGGCTGCTTAATTAGACAGCACAGCATTTGCATTAAGTTGCATTTAGCAGCATAAAACCCTAAAAAGGATCAACACCGCTAAATAAATTTGTACCTTATAGTGTCAAAGCCCATTTCATGTATTTGAGATTTGAAGCTAAACTATTAACCCTTTGATTGCCAATGTTTCTGTGAGAGATGCTCAAAATATGCACTAAAAATGCCAGTGTCGCGTACAGCAACCGTTCTTTTAGTACAAATAAATACAGCTATAGCCAAGTCAACTAATTAAAGTTTAGTTAACTATTGCACCCAAAACAAGAGCAGTCGCTGTGAGCGGCGCTGGCATTTCTAGCGGATATTTTGAGGATCTCTAACAGCAATGTTGGCATTTAAAGGGTTAAAACAGCTCCTGTATTTGCGGTGCCTATCTCTATGCATGTCATTGTCAATTTGTAAAAGCTAAACAAATGATTAGAGATTTAAAATCAGATATACAATTACTTGCATAAATACAATAATTATGAAAAAAATCAGCTGACATTTTTACTGTTTACCTTGTGAAAATGAAATTAATAAAAGGTTTTGCTTCTAATCTTTCATGGTAGTGAATATGATGGAAAACAAGCAATTATTTCTGATATAAATTTGCCATGACTGGGTATTGAAATGTTCTGAGATTAAAAGATAGCATATGTAGTGGTATTAAAGAATGCAATTATCAAGGAGCTTCTCCAACGCTAATTTGTCTTTTTTTTTTTAATCATGCTGTTTCAGTGCTAGCATTAATTTAAATCAGGAGGTCTTTCCAGGACTTTGGAATAAATGAAATATAGTATCTCTCCTCCACAGACTTACAGTGCAGTTCATAACTTATGCATGGTCATACAATTAATTCACCTTTCCAATGAAGAATTGACATTCTTACGCAGACATTTAATAAATTGTAATATACCTATACACTTAATTAAATTATTGTCAAGAACATTATTAATAATTATTACTACTATAATTTGTTCTTTTATACTGACAGTACTAAGTATAAGCCTAGAAGTTATATAAAATAATAATAAATATGGATGTTTTCTCCTGGCATATCTGGTAGTATTTGGTAATACTGTAACACTCGGTAGTCCACTGTAGAAGTAGAGTCCAGCAGTTTTGTGCATCCAGCCTGCTATTTTTACACGGAAGGCAACCGAATGAGCAAACAACTAGCAGGACTGCAGCCCCCCAAAAGAATCAAACATCCTGCTCAGCGTGAGTTTGTCCTGGCTTCATTGTAGGAATCCACTCCCTGCCTTATTGTGGGGCCTTAGCCAGCTTCAATGCAGTCCACACAAGCAAGGTTTTTGCACATGCTCAGTACTATCACCGGCAATGCGAATGCGTCATGCTTGACATCTGTCAATTGCATTAAACAGGTGCCGGGGCCCTGGCCAGTAAAGGGAGACAGCAGCAGAGAGGCAGCAGTGTGGTCAGTGACAATCCCCCTCCTACCTCAAGGTAGGAGCCGCTGATGCAAACAGCACAAAAATAACAACAAAATGTTCAGTTGTAACTAACAAACGTATCATTCTATTTACTGTATATGGGCTTACATATAAAACATCCCCCACATAAAACAGCAAGTTTAATTGTAGTTTAAAGTGATCTCTGTGGAAATCATTAAAAGACATCTGTAGAGTTACAAAAGAGAAACTTTACTAGGTGCAAGTCCTTGTGAACAATGCATGCATAGGTCCTTCTTGTATAACAAAGACTTCCTGTGCAATAAGAGGATGGCATTGATGCAATATCCGCAATCCATATACAGCAAATGTACCCTATTTTTCAACATAAATAGCAGTACACTTTTGTGTAACAGGTGGATGCATGGACAGTACGCAACAAGGAACAAACGGAAACTACAAATAATGGGATATTAAGTAACATAGTCCATAGGTATGGATTAGACTTGGAAAGTCTACCAGACTGTGGTTTTTTTCTGAATAGATTCACTAATCTGCACGGTTATGGCTGTAAGGACTCTGGAGTGTACCGCCAAACCTGACCCCTAACTGTATTGCCTCTCCTCGCGGTTGATGGACACGTGCGGTGCTAGGCTTCACCAATAACAGCCGCATTCGACGGAGCTGGTTATGCCGGCTCCACCCTCGATGCCTCATGGTCTTATGTGGGACAACATGTGATGGTGATACTGCAGACAGATCTCAGGGGACTGCAGCGCATGCAGACAGGACCGCTGACTGTGACCAGGAACACGGATAGTGTAGCACAATTCAGGCTTGGGGCTCAGGATGCTCAGCAGGAGTGCTAGCTGGAGTACACTGGACTGTGACAGGTCTAAAGCAGGATACAGACAGGGCTGAGACAGAACTGACTAGAGTAAAGCAGAACTCAGACTTAACACACTGAGAACTCTGACTAGACAGGAACAGCAACTCAGACTGTCTAGGAACTAGGAATTATAACTGGCAGCGTTTTATAGGTCAGAATACCTTATGAAGGCCTCAGGTAATCAAGGCAGCTGTGCACAATCCAGCCCAGCAGGGCTAACAAGGTCAGACTTGTGCATTCATTAATTCACAGGAGAAAGGACTGTAATGGCACAGACTCACCACTGGAGGCCACCAGAGAGTCGATTACCAACACAGACTGAAATTAACTCATGACAGACAAGACAGATATGAGTCATATATAACGACTCCTAACAATGGCACTATCCTTCACCTCAATAGGTGCATCTTCAGGGGCATCTTCAGGGGCAGATCCACTAAAAATGGTATGTTTTTTTTTTTTTGGTACTTGTGTAGTTTCACGGCGGCACTTCTTTGCGGATCGGATCGTATGCAAATCGCATGCAAATCGTACGCAAATAGTGCATGCGATTTGCATAGGTTTGCATACGATTTAATCCGTGATGCGATTTAGCACACCCCCACTATACACGTTAGTCCAAAGCGTGGTGAGCAGACACGTTGCGTGTAGTTGATTTTATCAAGTGTGGAGAGCGTAGCAAGCCACCAAGTCCAAAGCGTGGTGAGCGCAGCAAAAACCGCGAGGGGACGCGAAAAAGTGTGGCGAGTGGACACTGATTACTTGACATGTATTTCGCGTCCACTCGCCACGCTTAGGGCTCATTTTACGCGCCCACTCGCCACACTTCAGGCTCGGTGGTGCACTACGCTCGCCACACTTTATAAAATCAACTCCATGCCAACGTGGATAGTGGGGTGTGTATGAACAAGACAGGAGGACGCATACTGCGTCCGCTCATCACGCTGACGTGGATAGTGGGGGTGTGCTAAATCACACCGCAGATCAAATCGTATGCAAATATTGCATGCGATTTGCATACAATCCGCTGGGAAGTGCTGCTGTGAAACTACACAAGTACCGTTTTTTTGCTGGGAAGTGCTGCTGTGAAACTACACAAGTACTGGTTTTGACACATTTTGCTGTAAAGGAACGTCGGTACTCTTTACCTAGAACGGCGCCCGCGATTAGAATCGCGGGCGTCGGGGGTAAAAAATCGCGGTCATCGCGGGCATCGCGGGTAAATCGCGGGTACATAAAAATCGTGTACCCGCGATCACCGCGATTTTCCCATAGGGAACAATGTTAAAAAGCCTGATTGACCGCGATTTTACTTTAAAATGCCTCAATGCCCGCGATTTTCACATAGGAATCAATGTTAAATGGGCTACAGAGCCCAAATAGTCACAATTAACCCTTAAATGTCACCCCAATTTTTGTACGCCACCCCACGATCCACGCCAACCCGAAGCGTGGCGAGCGCAGCGAGCCCGCGAGGGGCGGCGGTACGCGTCCTCCGACCTTTTCATGCCCTACTATCCACGTCGGCGTGGAGTTGAGAATAGAATAGTGTGGCGAGCGCAGCGAGCCACCGAGCCCGAAGCGTGGCGAGCCCCGCGAGGGGACGCGGATACCTTCACAGTTATACGCGTCCCCTCGCGGGCTTCACAGGTATCCGTAGCGAAAAGCGGACACCTGTGAAGCCCGCGAGGGGACGCGTTTACCTGTGATGGTATCTGCGTGCGCTCGCCACGCTTCGGGCTCGGTGGCTCGCTGCGCTCGCCACACTATTCTATTCTCAACTCCACGCCGACGTGGATAGTAGGGCATGAAAAGGTCAGAGGACGCGTACCGCCGCCCCTCGCGGGCTCGCTGCGCTCGCCACGCTTCGGGTTCGCGTGGATCGTGGGGTGGCGTACAAAAATTGGGGGGACATTTAAGGGTTAATTCTGCCTATTTGGGCTCTGTAGCCCATTTAACATTGATTCCTATGTGAAAATCGCGGGCATTGAGGCATTGAATGCAAAATCGCGGTCAATCTGGCTTTTTAACATTGTTCCCTATGGGAAAATCGCGGTGATCGCGGGCATCGCGTCGCGGCCGTTTATGTACTGCCCGCGATGTCGCGATCACCGCGATGGGCGCCGTTCTAGGTAAAGAGTACCGGAACGTCTTTACTAATAAAAAGATATCTTTTTGGGTGCAATTACTGGCCCATACATTTTTCAAAATATATTCTGCTTGACATAACTGTAGGAAAACAGAAAATCACATGTGCAACTTGTACTATAATTTTTTGTCAACCTATGTACACGCACATCCCCCCTTAGCCACTGACCTAAGGCCACCCCCAATTCCTGTATGTAATGAGTGTGCTACCTTATGGTTCGATGGTGTGTGGGGTGCTTGGGTAAGTGTGTTTTGCTGGTGTGTCACCACAGTTGACGGCCTTGGAGTGACAGTTGTCTCGTTGTTTTCTTCCTCTGGTGTGAAGGCTTCTTCGACTGTGTGAAGAAGTGTATGTTTAACTTCTCCCATCATTTCTGCTGTTTCCATTGGTTGCAGCAATAGTTGTGTTGATCCTGTTGTAAAAAAGAAATGGGTAAGTATTCCACCATAATTGTGCAGTATGTGTTCTTTTGCTTTTAAGGTGTCTTGTGGGTTAAGCCACATAACAATGGGTACTGTTCTGTAATGTAGATGGTCTAAATCACTCCATGCCATGGCCAGTATATCTGGCAGCACTTTAATGTGCTATTTAGTTTGCCATTAACCAATATGACATTGGTGCAATGAGCATGTATTATTTTTTTAAACATGCTGCATGCTGCAATGTTGTTGACATTGAACCTATATTTGGTTTACAGTAGGGTGCAGGAGTAGATTGTAGTGTAGCCTATTGTGCATGGTATATGGGTGTGTGTACTGTTTGTGTAATGGTTTTAAGTTCCTTTTGCTTACCTGCAGCCTCTGCATCCGGACATATGCGTCGTCCAGAGTGTGGTGTGTGAGCACTTCAGGATTGATGATCTGCTAACAAAATGGTGGACAGCCGTTACAAATATTGCATGGACAGCATTTCTTACCAGCATACGTGTTTTTTTGTGTTTTGACCCCTGGCCCACACATAGGTCATGGTGACCAAATATTTGTGGCCAATATCTTTTTATTTAAAAAAAAATATTTAAACCATTAACCCCTTCCTGACAGAGCCAGTTTTTGCGTTCCTGACAGAGCCCTTTTTTTCAAATCTGACATGTCTCACTTAAGTGGGGATAACTTTTTTTTGCTTTTACTTATCCCAGTGATTTTGAGATTGTTTTTTCGTGACACATTGTACTTCAAATTAGTGGTAAATTTGGGTCGATACAGTCTGTGTTTTTTTGTGAAAAATACCAAAATGTCGTGAAAAAATGGAAAATTTTGCAATTTGCAAAATGTTAAATTTTCTGCTTGTGAGACAAATAATCATACCACTCAAAATAGTTAATAACTAACATAGACCATATGTCTACTTTATGTTTCCATCATTATTTCAACTTCCTTTTAATTTTTTGGACACTAGGAGGCTTACAATATGAATAGCAAATTCTCAAATTTTCAAGAAAATTTCAAACACTGATTTTTTTAGGGACCAGTTCAGTTCTGATGTGACTTTGAGGGACTTGTATGTGAGACACCCCCATAAATGATACCATTTCAAAAACTGCACCCCTCACAGTATTCAAAACAGCATTTTGGAAGTTTGTTAACCCTTTAGGTGTTTCACAGGAATTAAAACAAAGTGTAGGTGAAATTTCAAAATTTCATTTTTTTTGCAGATTTGCAATTTTAATACATTTTTCTAAGGAACACAGTACATTTTACTAGAGAAATGTGACTAAAAATTGATTCCCCCAATTCTTTTGTT
Organism: Crinia signifera; assembly: GCF_055691185.1. Lineage (NCBI taxonomy): Eukaryota > Metazoa > Chordata > Amphibia > Anura > Myobatrachidae > Crinia > Crinia signifera. The sequence goes on along the minus strand of NC_139222.1, from coordinate 196,999,765 downwards.
TTCATAAATATCCTATATGTGGCCCTAGTGTGCACGTTGACCAAACCACAGGCTTCATAATAGAAGGAGCACCTACTTGATTTTGGAGCCTCCTTTTTATGAGATTATTTTTTAGGCACCATGTAGGTTTCTAGGCACCATAAGATGCTAAAAGTTAGGAACCCCCCCACAAGTGACCCCATTTTGCAAACTACACCCCTCAGGGAATTCATCTAGGGGTATAGTGTACATTTCAAACCCCCAGGGGTTTCACCAATTGTGGTACAACTGGGCAGTGAAAATGAAAAATTATTTTTTTTACACAAAAATGCAGTTCTGGCTCCAAATTTGTCATTTTCAGAAGGTATGAAGGAGACAAAGCACCCCAAAATCTGTGCCCCAATTTCTCCCGAGTACGGCAATGCCTCACATGTGACCAAAAAATACCATTTGGGTGCATGGCAGGACTCAGAAGGGAAGGAGTGATTTTTGGATTTTGCAGCTCAGATTCTGGTGGAATTTTGGTGGGTGCTATGTCGCATTAGCAAGACCCCCCAAGCACCAATACAGTGGAACCCCCCCACAAGTGACCCCATTTTGCAAACTACACCCCTCAGGGAATTCATCTAGGGGTATAGTGTACATTTCAAACCCCCAGGGGTTTCACCAATTTTGATACAAGTGGGCAGTGAAAATGAAAAATTACATTTTTTTACACAAAAATGCAGTTCTGGCTCAAAATTTTTCATTTTCAGAAGGTATGAAGGAGAAAAAGCACCCCAAAATCTGTGCCCCAATTTCTCCCGAGTACGGCAATGCCTCACATGTGACAAAAAAATACCAGTTGGGTGCATGGCAGGACTCAGAAGGGAAGGAGTGATTTTTGGATTTTGCAGCACAGATTTTGGTGGAATGAATGGTGGGTGCTATGTTGCACCAATACAGTGGAACCCCCCCACAAGTCACCCCATTTTGCAAAGTACACCCCTCAGGGAATTCATCTAGGGGTATAGTGTACATTTCAAACCCCCAGGGGTTTCACCAATTTTGATACAAGTGGGCAGTGAAAATGAAAAATTACATTTTTTTACACAAAAATGCAGTTCTGGCTCAAAATTTTTCATTTTCAGAAGGTATGAAGGAGAAAAAGCACCCCAAAATATGTGCCCCAATTTCTCCCGAGTACGGCAATGCCTCACATGTGACCAAAAAATACCAGTTGGGTGCATGGCAGGACTCAGAAGGGAAGGAGTGATTTTTGGATTTTGCAGCTCAGATTCTGGTGGAATTTTGGTGGGTGCTATGTCGCATTAGCAAGACCCCCCAAGCACCAATACAGTGGAACCCCCCCACAAGTGACCCCATTTTGCAAACTACACCCCTCAGGGAATTCATCTAGGGGTATAGTGTACATTTCAAACCCCCAGGGGTTTCACCAATTTTGATACAAGTGGGCAGTGAAAATGAAAAATTACATTTTTTACACAAAAATGCAGTTCTGGCTCAAAATTTTTCATTTTCAGAAGGTATGAAGGAGAAAAAGCACCCCAAAATCTGTGCCCCAATTTCTCCCGAGTACGGCAATGCCTCACATGTGACCAAAAAATACCATTTGGGTGCATGGCAGGACTCAGAAGGGAAGGAGTGATTTTTGGATTTTGCAGCTCAGATTCTGGTGGAATTTTGGTGGGTGCTATGTCGCATTAGCAAGACCCCCCAAGCACCAATACAGTGGAACCCCCCCACAAGTGACCCCATTTTGCAAACTACACCCCTCAGGGAATTCATCTAGGGGTATAGTGTACATTTCAAACCCCCAGGGGTTTCACCAATTTTGATACAACTGGGCAGTGAAAATGAAAAATTACATTTTTTTACACAAAAATGCAGTTCTTGCTCAAAATTTTTCATTTTCAGAAGGTATGAAGGAGAAAAAGCACCCCAAAATCTGTGCCCCAATTTCTACCGAGTACGGCAATGCCTCACATGTGACCAAAAAATACCAGTTGGGTGCATGGCAGGACTCAGAAGGGAAGGAGTGATTTTGGGATTTTGCAGCACAGATTTTGGTGGAATGAATGGTGGGTGCTATGTTGCACCAATACAGTGGAACCCCCCCACAAGTCACCCCATTTTGCAAAGTACACCCCTCAGGGAATTCATCTAGGGGTATAGTGTACATTTCAAACCCCCAGGGGTTTCACCAATTTTGATACAAGTGGGCAGTGAAAATGAAAAATTACATTTTTTTACACAAAAATGCAGTTCTGGCTCAAAATTTTTCATTTTCAGAAGGTATGAAGGAGAAAAAGCACCCCAAAATATGTGCCCCAATTTCTCCCGAGTACGGCAATGCCTCACATGTGACCAAAAAATACCAGTTGGGTGCATGGCAGGACTCAGAAGGGAAGGAGTGATTTTTGGATTTTGCAGCTCAGATTCTGGTGGAATTTTGGTGGGTGCTATGTCGCATTAGCAAGACCCCCCAAGCACCAATACAGTGGAACCCCCCCACAAGTGACCCCATTTTGCAAACTACACCCCTCAGGGAATTCATCTAGGGGTATAGTGTACATTTCAAACCCCCAGGGGTTTCACCAATTTTGATACAAGTGGGCAGTGAAAATGAAAAATTACATTTTTTACACAAAAATGCAGTTCTGGCTCAAAATTTTTCATTTTCAGAAGGTATGAAGGAGAAAAAGCACCCCAAAATCTGTGCCCCAATTTCTCCCGAGTACGGCAATGCCTCACATGTGACCAAAAAATACCATTTGGGTGCATGGCAGGACTCAGAAGGGAAGGAGTGATTTTTGGATTTTGCAGCTCAGATTCTGGTGGAATTTTGGTGGGTGCTATGTCGCATTAGCAAGACCCCCCAAGCACCAATACAGTGGAACCCCCCCACAAGTGACCCCATTTTGCAAACTACACCCCTCAGGGAATTCATCTAGGGGTATAGTGTACATTTCAAACCCCCAGGGGTTTCACCAATTTTGATACAACTGGGCAGTGAAAATGAAAAATTACATTTTTTTACACAAAAATGCAGTTCTTGCTCAAAATTTTTCATTTTCAGAAGGTATGAAGGAGAAAAAGCACCCCAAAATCTGTGCCCCAATTTCTCCCGAGTACGGCAATGCCTCACATGTGACCAAAAAATACCAGTTGGGTGCATGGCAGGACTCAGAAGGGAAGGAGTGATTTTTGGATTTTGCAGCACAGATTTTGGTGGAATGAATGGTGGGTGCTATGTTGCACCAATACAGTGGAACCCCCCCACAAGTCACCCCATTTTGCAAAGTACACCCCTCCGGGAATTCATCTAGGGGTATAGTGTACATTTAAAACCCCCAGGGGTTTCACCAATTTTGATACAAGTGGGCAGTGAAAATGAAAAATTACATTTTTTTACACAAAAATGCAGTTCTGGCTCAAAATTTTTCATTTTCAGAAGGTATGAAGGAGAAAAAGCACCCCAAAATATGTGCCCCAATTTCTCCCGAGTACGGCAATGCCTCACATGTGACCAAAAAATACCAGTTGGGTGCATGGCAGGACTCAGAAGGGAAGGAGTGATTTTTGGATTTTGCAGCTCAGATTCTGGTGGAATTTTGGTGGGTGCTATGTCGCATTAGCATGACCCCCCAAGCACCAATACAGTGGAACCCCCCCACAAGTGACCCCATTTTGCAAACTACACCCCTCAGGGAATTCATCTAGGGGTATAGTGTACATTTCAAACCCCCAGGGGTTTCACCAATTTTGATACAAGTGGGCAGTGAAAATGAAAAATTACATTTTTTACACAAAAATGCAGTTCTGGCTCAAAATTTTTCATTTTCAGAAGGTATGAAGGAGAAAAAGCACCCCAAAATCTGTGCCCCAATTTCTCCCGATTACGGCAATGCCTCACATGTGACCAAAAAATACCATTTGGGTGCATGGCAGGACTCAGAAGGGAAGGAGTGATTTTTGGATTTTGCAGCTCAGATTCTGGTGGAATTTTGGTGGGTGCTATGTCGCATTAGCAAGACCCCCCAAGCACCAATACAGTGGAACCCCCCAACAAGTGACCCCATTTTGCAAACTACACCCCTCAGGGAATTCATCTAGGGGTATAGTGTACATTTCAAACCCCCAGGGGTTTCACCAATTTTGATACAACTGGGCAGTGAAAATGAAAAATTACATTTTTTTACACAAAAATGCAGTTCTGGCTCAAAATTTTTCATTTTCAGAAGGTATGAAGGAGAAAAAGCACCCCAAAATCTGTGCCCCAATTTCTCCCGAGTACGGCAATGCCTCACATGTGACCAAAAAATACCAGTTGGGTGCATGGCAGGACTCAGAAGGGAAGGAGTGATTTTTGGATTTTGCAGCACAGATTTTGGTGGAATGAATGGTGGGTGCTATGTTGCACCAATACAGTGGAACCGACCCACAAGTGACCCCATTTTGCAAACTACACCCCTCAGGGAATTCATCTAGGGGTATAGTGTACATTTCAAACCCCCAGGGGTTTCACCAATTTTGATACAAGTGGGCAGTGAAAATGAAAAATTACATTTTTTTACACAAAAATGCAGTTCTGGCTCAAAATTTTTCATTTTCAGAAGGAATGAAGGAGACAAAGCACCCCAAAATCTGTGCCCCAATTTCTCCCGAGTACGGCAATGCCTCATGTGTGACCAAAAAGTGGCAGGACTCAGAAGGGAAGGAGTGATATTTGGATTTTGCAGCACAAATTCTGGTGGAATGATGGTGGGTGCTATGTCGCATTAGCAAGACCCCCAAAGCACCAATACAGTGGAACCCCCCCACAAGTGACCCCATTTTGCAAACTACACCCCTCAGGGAATTCATCTAGGGGTATAGTGTACATTTCAAACCCCCAGGGGTTTCACCAATTTTGATACAAGTGGGCAGTGAAAATGAAAAATTACATTTTTTTACACAAAAATGCAGTTCTGGCTCAAAATTTTTCATTTTCAGAAGGAATGAAGGAGACAAAGCACCCCAAAATCTGTGCCCCAATTTCTCCCGAGTACGGCAATGCCTCATGTGTGACCAAAAAGTGGCAGGACTCAGAAGGGAAGGAGTGATATTTGGATTTTGCAGCACAAATTCTGGTGGAATGATGGTGGGTGCTATGTCGCATTAGCAAGACCCCCAAAGCACCAATACAGTGGAACCCCCCCACAAGTGACCCCATTTTGCAAACTACACCCCTCAGGGAATTCATCTAGGGGTATAGTGTACATTTCAAACCCCCAGGGGTTTCACCAATTTTGATACAAGTGGGCAGTGAAAATGAAAAATTACATTTTTTTACACAAAAATGCAGTTCTGGCTCAAAATTTTTCATTTTCAGAAGGAATGAAGGAGACAAAGCACCCCAAAATCTGTGTCCCAATTTCTCCCGAGTACGGCAATGCCTCATGTGTGACCAAAAAGTGGCAGGACTCAGAAGGGAAGGAGTGATATTTGGATTTTGCAGCACAAATTCTGGTGGAATGATGGTGGGTGCTATGTCGCATTAGCAAGACCCCCAAAGCACCAATACAGTGGAACCCCCCCACAAGTGACCCCATTTTGCAAACTACACCCCTCAGGGAATTCATCTAGGGGTATAGTGTACATTTCAAACCCCCAGGGGTTTCACCAATTTTGATACAAGTGGGCAGTGAAAATGAAAAATTACATTTTTTTACACAAAAATGCAGTTCTGGCTCAAAATTTTTCATTTTCAGAAGGAATGAAGGAGACAAAGCACCCCAAAATCTGTGCCCCAATTTCTCCCGAGTACGGCAATGCCTCATGTGTGACCAAAAAGTGGCAGGACTCAGAAGGGAAGGAGTGATATTTGGATTTTGCAGCACAAATTCTGGTGGAATGATGGTGGGTGCTATGTCGCATTAGCAAGACCCCCAAAGCACCAATACAGTGGAACCCCCCCATAAGTGACCCCATTTTGCAAACTACACCCCTCAGGGAATTCATCTAGGGGTATAGCGTACATTTCAAACCCCCAGGGGTTTCACCAATTTTGATACAAGTGGGCAGTGAAAATGAAAAATTACATTTTTTTACACAAAAATGCAGTTCTGGCTCAAAATTTTTCATTTTCAGAAGGTATGAAGGAGAAAAAGCACCCCAAAATCTGTGCCCCAATTTCTCCCGAGTACGGCAATGCCTCACATGTGACCAAAAAATACCAGTTGGGTGCATGGCAGGACTCAGAAGGGAAGGAGTGATTTTTGGATTTTGCGGCTCAGATTCTGGTGGAATGAATGGTGGGTGCTATGTGGCATTAGCAAGACCCCCGAAGCACGGTGAAATTATGAACCTAATAATCCATAGATGTGTGGTATATTTTAAAACACTCCTTTATACATAGGCCGGGTTTGTCGGGGCAAGTGTCACACTGGAAAATAGTTTGCTTTCTTATTCCCTTTTTATAGCAAACTTTGCACCTTTTTTGTGTCCTGCCCTTTTTTCCAGTGGAGGGGATTTCATCAGGAAAATGCTGCCCTGGTACAATACGGGGGCCAGTACTAGAAGTACTGGGGCCCTCTGCCTGCTGGTTCCCAAATATTAGGCCCTTTATGACTTCCTCTTGAAAGTGCATAAATGTCCCCCTCTGGCCGGTAGAACGGAATAGCACGTAAGCGTTATACAGTGCCATCTGGATGATATACACGGCCAGCTTCTTGTACCAGATTTTTGTTTTCCGCAGGGCACTGTACGGCTTCAGTACCTGATCTGAAAGATCCACTCCGCCCATGTACCTATTGTAATCCAGGATACAATTAGGTTTTGAGGTGTGGGTACTGGTACCTCGTACAGGGACGGAGGTGGTACTGTCTCCGTGAATTGTTGTCAGTATAAGGACATCCCTCTTGTCCTTATATTTGACCAACAACATATTTTCGGTGCATATTCCCCTGCTTTCACCCCTTCTCATTACTTGGGCAATGTGCGTTTTTGGGAGGCCTCTTTGGTTCTTGCGCACAGCTGCTGTACCTCTTGAACCAAGGGCCTTAAACAGGGGGATGCTGGTGTAAAAGTTATCCACATAGAGGTGATAACCTTTATCCAGGAAGGGGTGCACTAAATCCCAGACAATTTTTCCACTAACACCTACGAGGGAGGGGGGGCATTCTGGCGGTTCAATTCTTGAATCCTTCCCTTCATATACCCTAAACCTGTGAGTGTACCCTGAGGTGCTTTCACACAGCTTATACATTTTTATGCCATACCTTGCCCTCTTACTGGGAAGGTACTGGCGGAATTTAACCCTTCCCTTAAAATGTATAAGGGACTCGTCTATGCAAATGAATTTATCTGGGATGTACATGTCTTCAAATTTGGCACTGAAATGATCAATGACCGGCCTGACTTTGAATAGCCGGTCAAAGGTGGGATCATCTCTGGGTGGGCACTGTGCATTATCGTTGTAATGCAAAAATTTAAGGATCGTCTCAAATCGAGCCCGGGGCATGGCCATACGGTAAAATGGGGTGCTGTACAGAACATCTGTACTCCAATATTGCCTAATTTCTGGCTTTTTTACTATGCCCATATGAAACACCAGACCCCAAAACGTCATCATCTCTACTGCATCTACAGGGGTCCACCTAGCAAATGATGACGTGGGGTTTTGAGCAATAAACTGCTGGGCATATAAATTAGTTTGGTCCACCATTAAATTTATAAAATCATCAGAGAAAAATAATTTGAAAAAGTCAATTTCTCTGAGACCTGTGGAATCAAATTGGATTCCTGGCATGGCCAAAAACTCAGGAACCTGGGGCTCAAAATTGTCCGGTGGTGGGGTCCATACGAGATCAATTATTGGGGGGGGGGTCTCAGCTGCTCTACGGGGGCGTCTTTGAGGGGGTCCCTCATCACCAGAGGAGGAAGAGGAGCTTAAGGCGAATCCTTCAAATTCCCCGCTTGCATCACTGGCTGTGTCAGAGTCAGAAGCAAGCATGGCATATGCCTCCTCCGCTGAATACATTCTTCTGGATGACTGGGATGACATTTGGGATGACATTTGGGATGCCATTTTTATTTTTGTGTTACTGGTAGTGAAATGTTTCAACACGTGTATAGTGTAGGGGGGGGGGTACAAACTTTATTTCAACCCGGGGGGTATGTAGTGTGTAGTGTGTATGTAGTGCATAAAAAAAAAAATACTTTATACAAAAAAAAAAAATTGAAGGGGTTAAAAAAAAAAAAAATTGAAGGGGTTAAAAAAAAAAATTGAAGGGGTTAAAAAAAAGGTCCTGCGCCAAAAATTTAGCACAGATGTTGGTCAGTAACGTCCGTCACTGAACAGCGCTCAAAGGCAACAGGAATTTGATCAAAAAAAAAAAAAATAGATCAACCCTGTGCCGAAAAAGATGATCAGTGATGTACGTCACTGATCAGCGCACAGCGGCCACAGGACACCCACAAAATCACAGTGTGTGTAAAAAAAAAATTAAAAAAAGACCCCACAGCACACACAAAAAAAAAAAAGGTGATCAGTGATGCGACACTGATTACCAGTGAGGGGCAGCAGGTGCACAACCTTTGGTGCAACTGACAGTGCAACTGGCAGGTATATATAAAAAAAAAAAACCTCTGCACCCCCAAAAAGTTGCTGATCACCTCAGATATAGTGATCAGCACAAAAGGCGGGGGCAGCAGACACAAAATTTAGCACTCTCTATCACTCTCTGTCACTATCTCTCTCTATCTCTCTATCTCTCACTATCTAACACTCTATGACACTGCAGCAGCAGCAGTGACAGGTATATATATATATAAAAAAAAAACTGCGCCCCCAAAAAGTTGCTGATCAGTTAATTTATACTGATCAGCACAAAAGGGGGGGCAGCAGTCAGTTATATAAAAAATATATAGCACAATCTGTCACTATCTCTATCTCTCTCTCTCTATCTCTCTCTATCTCTCTCTATCTCTCTCTATCTATAACTATCACACTGCAGCAGCACAAAATATAGCACTCTCTGTCACTAGGCCTCTCTATCTCTCTCTCTCTATCTCTCTCTATATCTCTCTATCTCTCTCTATCTCTCTCTCTATAACTATATCACACTGCAGCAGCACAAAATATAGCACTCTCTGACACTATCTCTCTCTATCTCTCTCTATCTAACTAACGCTATTACACTGCAGCAGCACAAGTTCACAACACAGGAAGTCACAAGTAACAGGATCCAGGAAGCATCCAGCACACTACAAGCAGTGATGAAGCAGGCAAGATATTTGCAAGGATCAGGTAAGTATTTGGCAAGGTTCAGGTCAGTATACTGCGGCAGCTAGGCACGGTGACCGCACTGCACGCAATTCCAGACCGGAATGGCGTCTGCAGTGCAGTCACCGTTAGTTTAAATCCCCCTCCATGGCTGTGATTGGTCCGTCGGTCCGACGGACCAATCACGGCCTTTGGGGGCGGGCGGGGTGAGGTGGGGTGACACCAGTGTCATCCTTACACCCCGCGGTGATTGGTCCTGTACTTTACAGCACCAATCACCTCCGATCGCGTGTCACCGGCGAACGTTATTCGCCGGTGACACAGAAAACGCTGTAATTGGCTGTTCACACTGAACAGCCAATCACAGCGATCGCCGACGGGGGGGCGGCATCGCAGCCCCCCCTGGGCATGCACGGACATGTCTGCTGTCAGGGACAGCAGACATGTTGAAACTGTCACCGCGTCTATAGACGCGGTGACAGTTACAAGCCATGACGTACATTTATGCCATGTGTCGGGAAGTACTTCCCGACCATGACGTAAATGTACGTCAATTGTCGGGAAGGGGTTAAAAACAAATATATTTGTAATAAAATGCCTGTAATAAAGCTGTATGGAGGCATTTAAAGTATTACAACATTACAAGTATGTTTGGGGCCTGAGCAATTTAAACCTGTAACATAATGTGGTAGCCATTTGACCAATACCAGCAGGTGTCGAACTACATAACCAAGCATCACCAACAATTGCAAACTATGACCATTACATTTTCATAAGTTAACCTTGCTGGGATATGTAGTTCCACAGCAGCACTATTGTTATGCAAACATTACAAGTGAGCATTACAGTTAGAAAAGATTGCAATGTATGATGTACATGAAAATGTGTGAACACTTACCAGCTTGGGGTGGCGTTGCTGGGCTATCCGTGTGATAATTTGTTTGAGTTTCTTCTCATAGGAGGTATATGTCACGGGTTGGGTGGTGCCTCCTCCGGTGTGACTGGCCTCTTTGTTTTCGGTGGCCATCTTGGCTTTGAGTAGGGTTTTAATGTCATGAAAGCACATCTTGACATTTGTTACTCTTCTTCTGAGGGTGCTAACAGCATTGATTGCGCCAGTGATAGATTCCCACATGGCCCTCTTCCACTGCACAGTTGTCCTGTTGTGATGCTTCCCTAGCAGCCTGTCAAATACAGGGACCTTGGCACCGACAAGGGCCGCATTTTCCTTGTAGGAGAAAAGGAAAATTACACCTTACGGCCACTTTGGGTGTGGCCACTTTCGGCCTCCTCCTCCACCTCCCCTGCAGCCATGTCCCTCTCCACACCAGGGCAGGCTCACCCTCCTCCTCCTCACCTCCATCTTCCTCCACCTCAGACCAGTCAATGTCAGACATGTGGGCCTCCTGCAGCTCCTCCTCCTACTGTGTGGTGAACAGATCCTCCTGTGTGAGTGGATGATGTGGTGAAGCAAGAGGGGCCTCTACCTCCTCCTGCTGTGCCTGCTCCTCTGGGGTCCGGGCTGGGCCAGGCCTTGATGTGGCACTTCGCACTTCACTGCACTTTTTGGGTGTATCGAATCCCATTTAATAATCTGTTTTGGAGGAAAAAAATGCTAATTGAAAAAGTGCGATATGGTGCGATACCAAAATGTTACTAATGTCTCTTAGCCTCCCTATCTTCTAGTAGTGACTTCAGTAACTCCCATCACGTTGGGCAGTGGTGGAGGTTCCGTCTCAGGCTTCGGACCCGGGACGGGCTGCACTTGAGGAGCTGTGAGTTTAGCGGGTAGGATATAGTACCTACGCATAAACTCGCCGTGAGTATTGTCAGGACTTCTTAGCGAGGGGGCAGAGTCTAACTGCCGTCTTACCAGGGACCCTCGCAAGGGAGTTTGGTCTTTGCTGCGTCTGGACAGCAGGTCGCGGCCAATCGCTAGGAGAACTCACTGGTGGCGAGAGAGAGCGTAACTGGAAACAAGAGATAGGTCGAACTCAGGAAACACAGGACTAGACAGCAGAGAAGAACTGAGAATGGCTGACTGGGCATAGAACGGAGATTAAAACTCAAATGGCCTACTTGGTGTGAGCAAACTGGAACTCAGGCAATGAGGTTAACTTAAAGGGCCGACTAGGCATTGAACGGAGACTGAAACTCAAAGGCCTTCTTGGCTTGAACAAACTGGAACTCAGACAATACGGTTAACTTAAAGGACAGACTTGGCGTTAAATGGGGACTGGCAGATCAGAGTGTCGGATTCTGGGGTAACAGGCTGGTCCGAGCGGGTCTCAGAACCGATACTGGACTGACCGGGTAGCAATCGGAGGTGGTGCAAGCTGGGAAACATGGGAGCTGTAGTAGCCAGGTCTGTAACAGGAGCTGGGTGTCCCAGTGACTATCAGGCAGGCTGCTGCACAGGATTCACAGGGCTGCAACTTAGAAGTTGCACCAGCCCAGAAGCATTCCAGCTGCTGGGATTTATCTCCCCAGCAGCGCAAGGATAGGCTGGCCTCCCCAGCAGGAGTAAATAGACCCCGCCATTTGGTCATATGACCCAGCTAACATGGAAGCACCCAGTCCTGGAAGCGCTGGCGCTGCTGCACGACCCACCAGAGTCCGGACCCCTGCCCGCAGTGACCACCCGCCAAAGCCCTCCAGATGCCGCCCCGGGAGATACAGGACACGCAGAGCTCGGCGGGGTGAGTACTGACTCCTCCTCTATGTCTCTTAGCCTCCATCTCTGTCAGCCGCCCACCCCTGTGTCTTTCAGCCTCCCTCTCTGACAGCCAACCTCCTGTGTCTTTTATCCTCCTCTATGTTTCTCAGCTACCCTCATCTGTGTCTCTCAGCCTCCCTTCCCTTTGTTGTTCAGCCTCCCTCGCTTGTGTCTTTTAGCCTCCTCTGTGTCTCAGCTACCCTAACCTGTGTCTCTCAGCCTCCTTCTCTGTCAGCTGCCCACCCCTGTGTCTTTCAGCCCCCCTTCCTCCCATGTCTTTTAGCCTCTTCTATTTCTCTCTCAGCCACCCCCATCTTTGTCTCTCTGCCTCCCTCCCAAGCCTCAATGTCTGTGTCCACAGGCTGCAGCATTACCTTTAAATCGCTTAACATCCCCCTCATCTGCTCCCCCAGTCCAAGCCCCCGAGTCCCGGTGAGTGCACACACTCACCTGGCCTTTGACCACAGAGACCCAGCCTGTGCTGCATGAATAGCTGGTCAGATCGTGTGGCTGAGTAATGTGAGCATCCTCCTTATCGACCCCCCCCCCCCTGTTCAAGCCCCCGATTCTTAGTGAGCATACCTCTGACCATGGAGCGGGTCCCTTCTGCATGAATAGCTGGTCACATTGCGGGGCTGAGCCTTACCCTCATCTGCTTGTCAGGTGGGGGTGCAGAGCCATGCTGGGTCGTGGTGCCTGCTGGCTCTTGCTGATAAATAATGGTCTGTAAGCAGCCCCCCAAAAAAGTATTCTTTGCAACAGGCGGGGCATGTGCCCTGGTGTCCCCTCCAAATCTGCTACTGTGCACCCAGCACCCTCCCTCACACACCCATGCCCCAGCCCTGCAAGCAGCACCTTTCCCAACACATCCAGACCCCAGCCCTGCATCCAGCACCCTCCTCACATACCCATACCCGGTTGAGTAGGAGCTGGAGGGGGCAGTCTGCTGCAGGCCGATGTCTGAGTGCAGAGCTATTATGAGGCGCTGTGACTGGAGGAAGCCTGAAGGCTGGCCCTGCACTCAGAGGAGCGGCTGTCACTTTCTGCAGCCTGGTCAGATCATGCATCTTCAGAACGTGGGAGTGACAGTAGACAGCTATGAGAAACCTGTGTGCTGCGGCCACTGGGGAATCACTGCTGTCTGCTATGGCTATGAGAGCAGAAACATGCAGGAGGGGACTCTCTGCCTTCTCCTGTGAGCCTCCAGCAGGGCAATGTGTACAAACAGAGTGCGGCTGCGGGCGGCTCAAAAACTGAACTGGCTTGGGGGCAATTAGCACCCTGCCCCAGCCCTCCACTGAGCTCAGCTAAGAGACAAATGGCAATAAAAAACAGCAATTTATCGGCAGCCTGTGGAGCCACCCTCCAGTGACCGGCGCCCATAGGCAATTGCCTAAAGCTTGCCTAGGGGTTTAGGGTCACCCTTGTGGCTGTACCCACCATAGGCTGCTCAAGTGCACAGAACTTATTCTCTCTTCTTTTTTGTTGTGAATTGCCTAAAGCTACCTAGTGGTGGAACTAGCCATGCCCTTAATCTCTATATGCTGAATGCTCTTTGTATAAAACTTGGTTTCCAAAATAGCGCTGCATAGATTGTCAAGATTCAAAAGTTGCAGCTGTACTTTTAAAGTTGTTAGTGTGCCTTAAGCAAAGACATTTGATATTGTTAGTTACCAGTCAAACTTTTCACATTGAACAGTTGTTAGGTTGTAAATCACTCAGCAAATGCATAGTTCCAGCAAAGATTTTCACTTAGTTGCAGTCTTTGTGTTAGCCTGTTAGGAGATATTTGTAGTAATTTGCATGCAATAAATTATGAAGAAAAGAAAATACTTATTCCTTCCACATAACTTATTCCTTCCACATAATTGGAGCTCCACTGTTAGTAGTAGGAATAGGCTCAGTGTCCCATTGTGCATCCTTGAGAGTGTCCCCAGCTGCTTGTGCTGTCCAAAGTATGCTGCCCTTTCTAAAGTCCCCCATGAACTATGTGATTTGGGCCTGATTGTAACCCATTCCAGCGGATCGGGCCGAGAAATCAGGTGAAATCTACTCAAATAGTATGTGTGTATTACATGCTGCACCATGTTAGATTTGCTAGTCGGATCCCCTTCCTGTGGCAGAAAAGGATCGCATGTGATACATCGCATGCAGAAGTACCACATGACATACATCAAGTGGGATTGGATGTGACAAGAAGGTGGAAGTCGCATAGTGTATGGGGCCTTAAGATATCCTGTAGATTGTATATCCTATTAGATTTATTCGATCTGTTAAGTGCTTTGAGTCCTATTGGAGAAAGAGCACTCTATAAATAAAATGATTATTCATTATTACTATTAAGTATTTTTTTTACGTTTATAAGTTGACAATCACCACTATAAAGAATCTAACAGATGGCGGTAATGATAAAAGATAAACTCAGTGATACTAACAACAGAAGACATAACAAGTCCTTTTAGAGTTAAAGGCGGCTATTTATTACAGCAGTTTCTACATTTCTACACTATATATATATATATATATATATATATATATATATATATATATATATATATATGTCATATACACGCACAGTATAATGGCACCAATTGCTATATTACTGTCTGTACAGGGGTACCTCCTACATATACACTAGCTGCCTTGTGCCACGGGAACTTGGCACCTGGACCAATGATACTCCCTGTGCCCAATCTAGGAATGAGTCCATGTTTACAGTAGGTATCATATTCAGATTGCAACCTAGGCACAGTGTGAGGCTGCAACACAAAGATAAACAGCAATTTAGATGCAGATGCTATTTACATAAACTCAACTCTAGTCTGGGACCATTATAAACAAGAAGATGGCTAAATGTAATTTTCTCTCTGTTTACAAGTAACTATACACATTGTTCACTTTGCCATCATCTAATGACATTATTGCACCTCATTATACACAAAATGAACCACCACAACAATGCAAACAGTTTATGCTAATTCAAATCCAGCAATTGGCTCTTCTTGGGGGTATATTTACTAAATTGCAGATTTATAAAAGTGGAGATGTTGCACATAGCAACCAGTCAGAATCTAGATATTACAGTATCTTATAGACGGTGCTTGATAAATGATCAGACTTCTATATACCTAACTTTAGTAAATATTCCCCTTAGTCTCTATTTACAGAATTACAATTGATGAGACAATACAGACACAGGTAATATAGGATTTTGGACAGGATACAAGTGGATCAATCTCAAGTAAGTAAGCCGAGATTTAAATCCTATAACTATTCCAGTGTTATAGGAAAATAGTTGTTGAAGCAGTAAAGTCTGCTCAGCAGGATAGCCAGATTCTTTTTTACATCAGGCCTTCATAGAACAAGAGGGTGGGGACATGTTGTGCAAGAAGACTGATAAAAGTAAATTCTCACCATCTATCAATGTTAAACCCTATTGAGTCCAGTTCTTGAAATGAGCCTTCCATGCATTTTCCATGGCAACCAGGATTAAAGGTTAACCATATGCCCTCATAGTTATTTTGGTAACGTAGTTTGCACATGATCTCTAATAAGACTCCAGAAAGTTTGTATGCTCTGGTATGTGATGCGCCACTTGAGGGGGGAATTGTTAGAGAAGCACTGCTGGGGTTTCTTTATAAACTAGATAATTCAATTATGGTAGAGCTTTTTAAAAAGTTATTCCTAGACACTGTAGAAAAATACATTGATGAGCAGAATGTTAATGAAACAGTATAACTCGTGGTTGACAGAACTGGCAGAATGTATCATTAAACTGTTCTATTTTTTTATTCTATATCATATGTAATTGAAAATACGTGTAGATCTGTTAGGTCTTATACATTATTGACTGTGATTCCCACGCACCTAGAAAGGTCACAACTTGGTAAACAATACTTGTATGCTGTCACATGTATGTACTGTATATTTTGTTTTGGTTGAAGATGATTTCTTAGTTAGTAATACTTGTGTCCCATTATCCTATTTTATACTTGAATTTGGAGTTATTGTTTAAGAAGGTAGAACATTATTTCACATTTCATTAAGAAAAAAGTCTGAGTAACTGCAATTTTTTAATGAAGAAACAACAGCAGAATTAATATTATTATGCCTCCTGAGGCAGAACTTTCATTGGTGCAGCGGGTGCAATGCAGCGGGGCTCCTGAGGACTAAGAGGCCCACTGCTGCCCCTGTCACCCTCTTCCTGTCAACCACTGTTTTTCCCTGTTATACTCTGCCCCTCCCTGTTACCCTCTGCTTCTCCCTGTCACCTACTGCTGTGTTGCATATTGTGAACTTGAGTTGGGGTGGAGGAGGGCTCACCACCCACAAGTTCCACCACTGCATACCTCCCAACTGTACTGTTTCCAGTGGTACAGTCCTGCTGTTTGCATACTATCCCAACTTCCAACTCATGAGCCGCAGTGTCACGCTGGCAAAGGATATAGTTGGGGCAGGGGGTTTTACACCTTGCGGTGTCACTCTGCGCTGGGAGACCTTAATGGACGTTACCTGTATTCTTGGACCGTAATTACAGCCAGCATAAAATGATGTCAAATGTTTGGTTTCAAAATTTATATGACATTTATTGAATGATGTACAAAAACAGATAATACAGTAAAAATTGTAATGATAAAATACAAATTCAAATTTATACACTAAGAAACTATAACTATAAAAATCTATGTTTTGTAATTTATAAATTTGAATTTGTATTTTATCATTACAATTTTTACTGTATTATCTGTTTTTTTACATCATTCAATAAATGTCATATAAATTTTGAAACCAAACATTTGACATCATTTTATGCTGGCTGTAATTACGGTCCAAGAATACAGGTAACATCCATTAAGGTCTCCCAGCGCAGAGTGACACCACAAGGTGTAACCCCCCCCCTTCTACTACAATAGGTACTGGTAGTGTACCTTACACTTCTGCAGCGAGGAAACCCCCCACCGTCCACGGCGCAAACTTCCCGTAAAACCCCATCCCTTGAAAGACGACTATAGTTGGGGCAGTCTATGAGCACCGATGCTCTGCCCTGCAAAGCAGCTGGTGATCACTGAATAGATGCCATACAGACATATTTAAATCACCATAGCACAATAACATTCTGCTGTTTGGTCTCCTACCAAAATAACTACCAGAGTAAAACAGAATATGAGCTTGGTTCAGTCCTGGGCAGTCACTGCTTTACGAAGATTAACTTCTGGTGGTTTCAATCAAATGTAATCCTACCCCATTTTTTCTTTATACTACTGTACATGTGCAGGACTTGTTCTACACATGTGCAGAACAGGTCGGTACTTGTGTAGTTTCACGGCGGGGCTCGCTTCGCTCGCCCACGCTGCGGGCTTGGTGGCTCGCTACGCTCGCCACGCTATTTACAATCAACTCCATGCCAACATGGATAGTGGAGGTATAAACTATCCATGTTGGCATGGAGTTAAGTTACTTTTTTGGACATATTTCGTGGCGAGCGTACACCTGGAAGTAGCACGGCGCCATGCTGGCGCCGTGAAACTACACAAGTACCAACAGGTCTTGCAGTTGCATTGCAGTATTGCAAATGCCTCTACCTGATTGACAGGCAGAGGCACTCAGGGGGAGGGATAGGGTGGCCCACATTGCTGGCATGCCCCATTTTCCAAGAGTGGAGTGGCCAAGGTTTGCATCTTGAGACACAGTTTTTTCTGCCTTGCAAGCCCCCCTATGACAGCCAGCCTGAGTAAGCTGAGGATTGGAGTGTCAGAAAAAATGCAGAGATGCCCAGACGATTTCAGGGAGAGTCTGCGACATAAGCGCCAGCCTTGGTTAGCCTATCTCAGTCAGAGAATAGTAGAAGGGTCAGACTTACATTTGCACTGGAAAAATCATTTGATGGTTCATGAATTGAGTATGGATGTGCACATGGTTAGTGAATAGTGATCCATTTGCAATTCTATAGCAAATTTACACAGTTATCTACAACTTTGCAGATCAGTCATCAGGTCTGAATCAGGGTCAAGTGCGGGAGTCTGGGGGAGCAGTAGAAGAGCCTAGTAATGACTGGACATTAATATAAACATGGTATTTAATGGTATTTTTATACACTGGATTTTGTATGGAATAAAGTACTAATAACACTATTGAAGGATAATAGTATTGGCTTTATCAAACATTTAAATAATATAAATATATTGTCAGGAAAAGGTTAAACATACTATAATAAATACACAAATAGACAATAGAGCCAGTAGGAGACAGACAGACAGACACTTTCTACTCATACCTTCTCCCACCTCATGGTAAGGCTTTCTCCTTCTTGGTCCACACAAAGCAAACTTTGTAGAAGAAACTGCTACCACTGGTCATGTGCAGCTGGTACACTCTATCCCTTAAACTGCATGAAGCAGCTGCAGCTCTAGTAATAATATTATATACCATTGCTATTGCTGTCATAATATGAACCCCTTGCCAAGAGGAGGGGGGTTTCCAGGCAACCAGAAACCCTGCATCTCCCTTGCCTGGAACTCCTTTCTTGTCCCCGCTCCTCAGAATCCCTCTCAAGTGCACTGACAGGATGGTGGTGACGTCGCCCGTCCTTCTTTCTCTGCTCCCCAGCCTTTCCTCTACAGCAGACAGGATGACATCACAGAGGAATCACATTTACAGTTGCAAGATAGTTTTTTAAACAACAGAACACTTTACAATACATGTTTTTTTAGCATGTCCCTGTCATGATCCTGTTTCTGAGAAATACGTTCTTACCTTCTAAGTAGTTCTCCAGGTTTGTTCTGAAGTGCACTAAAGGTGCATGGTGCAATAAAAAGGATTGCAAGTGTCCAGATGTCTGGCCACTGCCTCCCACAGTCATCTAGTAGTGCCCACTATGTCACCCTGGTGCATACCACATTGCTGCACTCCGCATCTTCTGACAGTACTCTGCTGAAGCCATTTCCTTTGCTAAACCCACAGGCCACAGCCATGCTTCCTGCACGCCGAGTTTCCCACCAATTTCCAAACATGGGCACCGCCATTTTGCTTGCAGTCACATGATGTTTAGCAGCCAATCTGGGAAACTCTATTCTGATAATAATTTCTCTTCAGCCAGTCAACACCACCTTACTGCTATAAGGATGCTGGGAAAGATTCATCAAATCCCCAGTACAATAGTCTCTACAGCCTTGTAGTATATTTTGGATCTGCTCCTGTGATACCCTATTTCCGGTGCTATACCATTCTCAGTACGGCCTGACTTCCTGCAGTTTACTCTGCTTTTGCTCCATCCATTCCAGCCGACCTCATGAGTCTCCTGCTAGCATTCCAGCTAATGACCTGGGGGTTCCTAAATCATCATCAACCCATCATCGGATCACCATTGATTTATCATCGATTCCAGAAAACTTCTAGAAGCTCTCTACAGCTTCCAAGCTATCCAGTCACCATCGATTCAGCAATGGGTCACCATCAATTCAACATCAATACTCCATCAGTTCCAGCCAATATCCTATGTCCCCGAAAGCTTCCTAGCTATTACAGGGGTCTATTCCAAGTTTCCTGTTAATCTCTGATATTATCTGTTCAACAGCGATTCGCCATTGGATCATTTCTCACCCCAGCCTTCACTGTTCAATACCTGCTTTGCTTATACCCAAGTACCAGCCGCTTTATTAATCATAAATATCAGTCACCATCGGTGCTCCAAGCATTCAATCGCTGTAATTATGGGTGAACCCCCCATGTGCTGTGTTAGTGGTTCTTATTTGAGCTTTTATACTTATCTGCAGTGTTCGCCAATATATCTGATATCCTGTTGATGTTCACCATCGGTAGAATCATAGTAAAACATTCCTGCATCTTCTGCTAATAGCAGGTACTCAGTTCCAACTGAATCCAGTTATCCGTAATTCCATCCAAATCCTGGTTATACCCGGGTCCAATCCAGTCCAGTGACTTTTTATTCATTGCCATAGACTCTTACTGTTGCACCCAAGCATACTCATAGCCATGCCTTCAAGCCTTGGACTGTTCCTCACTCCTTAAGCTTCTCCCATTGATGTGGGTTGTCTATCAAGAACCCTAGCTTCATTTACAATCCAGCTCCTGGGGTTAATGCTCAAGCCAATCAAACTCCACCCTCAAAAAATAAGCAAGTAAGTAACAAAGTAAAGCAAAAAACCGCTTTGAGAAATCCATAAAGTACCATTGAAAAACTTGCTCAACTATTCTGCTGTCTTTCTTTTGGCTGTCAAATATGATAAGGATATGGCAAGGTTTTTAAAGAGGCTGATAGGTAACAATCTAGTGTGTTTTGAGAGCCAATTCAATTCCATTCAGAAAAAAGACATATTTCACACACAAAAAGTGTTTTGGGCTGAAAGCCTGCAATCTTAGGAATTCAGAGCAATTGCAAGCTAATATAAATTAGAAGAAAGATACTAACCTATGGTTAGTGTAGAGCGCTTACCGTGAGTGGCTGTCCCAAAGCTGCTGCTTATGGGAGTAGTCAGCTCCCTAAAAGATCAAAATAAATAAAAATAGCAAAAAAGCAGCGCTAATGTCAATCAAATCAATGAAATATTTATTACTAAACATAAATTAAGAACACATAATTAAAACAATAAATTAATATTTGATTGGACCCAATGGTTATAGTCACCGGTGGTGGATATTTGCACTGATCCAAATGTGGGATGGAGTCCTTATTAGCCACTTGATGGTATCCTGACAGAGTTTAAATGGACTCAACCGAAGGCACAAGATGTAATTAGCCAACTCGGGAGTCCTCACTGCTGCAAATGATCAGGTGTCCATATCCAATGGGGCGAGGGACCTCCAAGGAACAAAACAATGTCCGATCAGATTTGTAAGCATGTGATGATTGTCCTAAGTGTAGAAGAATAGTCTTTGCGCGTTTCGCAGTACTACTGACTGCTTTATCAAGATTAATATAAATTAGATGTAGAATTCGTTTTCAGCCTCCAAACTACAGCTTCATATATCCAGAGTTCTGGATTTGAAAAGATGCATTTGATCAGTGGCGTAAGTTTGACCCAGTTAAATAAATATAAACCAATAAATATTGGTGCCCCCCCCCCCCACACACACACACATAGGGCCTTATTCTGGTTGGTTCGGACGGATGTGTATTTGCGGACTGGAACCAAGTGTTCTTTGCCCCGCCTTCCGTACGGATCGCTCGCACCATCCGAATGCGGTTAGATGGCGACGAACGGACCGCGAGTGGATTTTTATGTGAACACCTTCTCCATGTGTGGGAACCTCCCCATCATTCGATGGTCGCCGACCATCGAATGCTGGACTGAATGGTCAGGCAGCACGAGTGCTCCAGACCAGTCGGGCATTTCTCCGTGCAAAAGCAGGGATAAGGGCGGGCAGTTGGCATCCGGCTATGTCATATGTCCGCCCCCCCCCACACGTGCGTCATGGCCGCATTACCATACGTACACCCAGCGTTTTTATGGGAACGCCCATGATCTGTGGGGCGTACGCATATGGTAATGAGCCCAAACAGACCTTCACACCCCTCTCCACCCCCTGTTCGGATTGTACAGAATTCACGCCGTATTCGGACGTGCGCGTCGTTCACACATGCGCAGATACGCCTCTGCACATGCGCAAACATCAGCCGTCCGTACACATTCAGAGCCATCCGAACAACCCAGAATAAGGCCCATAGTGCCTTATATAAATATATGTATGCATGTATATATGTATGTTATGTTTAAAATAAAGAGACTGTGACATCTATGGTCCTGCTAGGAGGGGGAGACAGACACATAAGTGATATTGACAGCTTTCAAAGAGCTGATTCCAACTTGCAGGGGAGGAGACTGACTCCATTGCCTCCCAGAATTATGCCTCTGCATTTGATGTGTGGTAGCTTAGGAAATCTCCCCAAAGTCTGCATTTCCAACATTGCAGGGTAAAGGCCCCCATACATTAGGCCGACTTGTCCTTAGAACAAGTCGGACCCAATTCTCCTGTGAGCCACCCGGGAGCTCCCCGGGAGGCTCACACACAATTTGGCACTTGATGAGCCAAATTTGACATGTGATAAATCGCTTGCGATTTATCACATGTCGGGGCGCAGGGGGCGGGCAGTGAGGGTCAGGGGGCGGCGGTGCTCTTATCAGGGGGAGCAGTGGGGCGGGCAGCGGGTCCCTGAGTGCTAAGCTGGCGGCGCCGGGGAGTGCTGACCTGGCCGGGCGGTGAAGATGATCATAGATATCAGCACAGCAGCGCTGCGGGACAGGACGCTCAGTGGAAGGTATTAGATTTTAAAATACCTGTCAAATGACTGGCCGTTCTCTGATTGGCTGGCTGAGAGCTCAGCCAATCAGAGAATGGCTAGTCATTTGACAGGAATTTTAAAATCTAATACCCGCCACTGCGCGTCCCGTCCCGCAGCGCTGCTGTGCTGATATCTATGATCATCACCGCCCGGCCAGGTCAGCACTCCCCGGCGCCGCCAGCTTAGCACTCAGGGACCCGCTGCCCGCCCCACTGCTCCCCCGTTGTCTGCATGCATATGCCTGTCAGGTGGGCAGGCATATGCATACAGGGAGGTCTGACGTGATCGTATGTACTGACCATCCGACCTCCCTGATCCGGTCCGATGCGCACGGGATCGGATCGGATCAGATATCACACACCTGCGATTTTGGGCCGATTTCACTCGATTATTGGCACAAAGTGCCGAAATCGGATGAAATCGTCCCAAAATCGGATAGTGTATGGGGGCCTTAAGAGGGCCTTAATAGGTAGTTTGTGTTAAAAAAAATTCACAAAAGACACCTGAGAAGGCCCATTTGTGGGGAAAAGGCATCATTTTCAGAATCATAGTATTACTAATATACCAGCTGATAAAAGTGGTGTCATGACCGTTCAAAGCAGAACTGACTATTTGGCTGACGCCTATTGATAGCATAGCGGATAGTGATAAGTTCTACAGCAAATTGTTCTATAATCTTATACTGCTTTTTAATTGGAATTAAAGAAAAGCATCTAGGCCATTTTTATTTCTTCTTTATCTTGGAACATTCTCTCAAGGTTATCCCATCATAGTGAACAAGTTACCCTTCTAGGCACATAATATTTCAGGCTTTTGTTTTTCTTTGTTGCTTTTTTTTACATTTGGTGTGTCTCCACTTATAAATGAATTCTATAATACATGTTTCCAAGTCTATCCAAATGGACACACAGGACAATATGTCTGTGATGTTCAGGCTGGGCTGGAGGTTATATGAGTCTGCCTGTATTTTTAATACAGCAATCATTTACAACTAAGAACCAATCTGAGGTTGTCTTTTAAATAATCAGCACTTTAAAAATACGGGTATATTCACCATACCTCCCAACTTTTAAACCCCTTTCCCACCGCACCTAGAACCCAGGTAATTGACAGGTTGCCGACTTGTCGACAAGGGTTGAGGTACAGTGTGAAAAAACCAAAGCTTATAACCCAGGTCAACCAACCCAGCAATTCGACCCAGGTTGTAAGAATGGTTAAACCCAGATCGCCCTCTTTATAATGGGTTTAATGTAAAAGCATTGGATGGAGCTCCCGGGTCCAACCTGGGTTAGCGAAGTGGAAGGGGTATAAAAGACAGTTAAGCAGCACCTGACACTTTAGGAGGCGTGTCCACTCCCGAAAAGGGGGTAGCACCTAAAGCAGAATATGTCATCTATAGGGAGGGCATATGAGCTTATTCAACACAGACAACAAGATTATACATTTTGTTAATAATGGGATATTGAATTAAGGTAATTGCTTTTTTAAAATGACAGACATGCTATATTATTAATTTGATAGAATAGAGTATAATATACAATACCTAAGCCATACTACTCTTACATTAAAAGTGAGCATATAAGTACATCAGTGATATATAAATATTCATAAAAATCAACTAAATGGAATGTCAAGGGACTGGCATTTATGTTTAAAATGCTTAACTACAGTTATCCTCACATGCACGTACAGTACCTCTAAGGTAGTTTTCTATATATGTCCTACATATCTCCTGACTAAATTACTTTTAAATGTCAAGTCAAAACACTTAGATACATTCAAAGGCATGCATATCATCTCTATTTAAATGTCATTATGTGGAATCTTAGAGAAAAATATTAGTTGTAACTGTATATATTTAAATGGCATTGGAATTTTTTACACTTCACACATGGAATTGGTATATGACAAGCACATAGTGTACATTGATTTATTTACTGCAAGTGTAATGTGACTGTATTTATGTATTAATCAATCCTCTTGTATATTACTATCGATGTTGAGTGAATAGTCATTAGAAGTAGGCACAAACTTATTCTAATAGTCATTAGAAGTAGGCACAAACAAGAGACACAAACTTATTTTAATAGAAAGAACATGGCCAAGTTGACATCATTGTAATGAAATCATTTACTAAATATATTCCATGCAAGTTAATGTGCGTCCTCTGACTCCAATAAATATGGATTCCCAGGATTTTGGTGCCAGAAGCAACAGTTTTGGCATTTGAATTTATCTAGTCTTAATATAATTCAATGGTATACTGTATATATAGAAAATGGAAGTTACATATAATTTCCTGTAGTTAGACATGGCTTTAGGTTGTGCTATTGATTACACTAGATAAATACTAACTAAAAGGTGATTGGTTGCGGTAGGCCATTATGGATACTGGTCCTCTTCAGAAATGGAAAGGTCTTACCTTGATCTTCTGACTTACTTATTGCCTACACTGTACTTGGTATCTACCAGGGTTTGATTAGGAAAATAGCTGCCTGTCTTTATGGGGGTTAGTCAGATCTCCAAATCCCCCCAAAACTTTTTTTTCACGTAGTCATTATGGGGTATTTTGTGTAGAATTTTGAGGAAAAAATATTCCCATTTTGGAATAAGGCTGTAGCATAACAAAATGTGGAAAAAGTGAATAACTTGAATACATTACGCATGCTCTGCATTAACAATAGGGAAGGGACAGTGGTTCCGGGGTTATTGATAAACCCTGGATACTGTTTTACTTAGATAACATCTTCAAAAGGGTTTGCCAGAATATGTGGAAGAGAAAATGCAATACAGTATGTAATATACTGGTACCCTATGTTTAAAGAGAGTACATGTAATACAGCCCCCTTGCATGAATGTTATATGGTGGTTGCATGTGTAATGTAGATTTTATATTATACTAAAGATAGGATTACTTGCAAACAATTTTGACTTTAAGGCAGACATTTTGAGTGTTGGTCCAGTATTCATGAGGAGGAAGGCAGTCTAATCACTGAAAAGCAATAATGCTGGACAATACAAAATCCTCATTCTCCATGGAACCACCAAATCAATGGCGCTTGTTTGTCCATTAGGGGTTAGTTAGTAACATTGGGGCAGATGTATTAAGCCTGGCGAAGAGATAAACTGGAGAAAAAGTAGAAGGAGATAACGCACCTGCCAATCAACTCCCAACTGTCATATTTCAAACACAGCTGATTGGCTGGCTGGTGCGTTATCTCCTTCCACTTTATCTCCAGTTTATCTCTTCGCCAGGCTTAATACATCTGCCCCAATGAAACATAGAATGTGACGGCAGTGAAGAACCATTTGGACCATCTATTCTTCCCCTTTTTTAACCATATTCTTACTCTTAAACCTGATTTGATCCTTATTTATTTGTAAGAATATCCCTATGTCTATCCTATGCATGTTTAAATTGTTTCACTGTCTAATGTGGTGTACGATGCAATTTGTGCTATCAATTTTGAATATATATTCAAAATCGATAGCAAGTTAGTGCAGATTGCAAGCGTGGTCCATGGCATCGGAATCGATGGTAGAAATAGACTGTGCAGCACAATCTATTTCTACTATGCTGGAACAAGGGCCACTGTAGAATATGATTAGTCTGTACTATATCTCTCTCCACTATATCTTTTCCTAGGTTTGATAGATTACACACCATATTTAATTGTCTTCATGACATATTATGGAAAACCCATTTGGAGAATAAATTATTTGAAGATATCATGTAAGTAATCCATCATCCAGGGAATAAAAATAGCACTAGAACAGAGGTGGGCAACAGCAACCCGCTAACTGATCCTGCCTTGCCCGCTGACCCCCACCATGTAGCAATGACAAGCATTCCGACTCTGCTTCTCATTGCGCTGCAGAATGCGCACCGCTGAGGAAACCTTGTTGTCGTCACTTGGGAGGCTGGCCGGGAAAAGTCAGATGCTGCTCGGCGTTGGGGGGCGGTGCCACAGCGCGAGAGAGGATCATCACAGCTATTCAACAGTTAAACTGGTGCTGCCCCCACCTCTACTTCCCTTCTGCTGTCTGGCCAGTGACTGCCCCTCTGCTCTCTCCCATTGATTGGACTGAAAAATCACGTGACGGAAGTCAGTGTGACTGAAGCCCAAGTTCCAGTTCGACCTATCATTGCCTGTCCTGGCATTTAGCATAGGTGGGGACCGCGCATTACATGAGGAGGCGTAAATAAAAAGGTAAGTTACTCGATCTCCACACATTTGCTCCAAGCTCAACCCAATGTTTTCCCATGTTATTGACAATAATGGATGCGCACTTGTCCGTATCTGCCCCATGTCATTTGCGACATCTGTCCCAACCTATGTGCTCATGCGCCTGTACCCATATGTGTCTCTGTCCATACCCATGTGTTCCGGTCTGTTACCATGTCTTCTGCTTTCTCTACCCATGTGGGCCTCTGCAGATCCATCTGGGCTGCCTGGGGGGGGGGGGGGGGGGCAGGGGGCTTGCTGCACTGAGCATTTACTAAGGCTAGTAACTGCAGCAAGGAGGGGGTGGGTTAATGGGTGGCATAATGTGAATTTTGTCTCAATCCGGGTGGCATAATGTGCATTTTGAATCATTCTGTGTGAATTTTGTCTTATTCCTTTTGGAATAATGAGATTTGGGATTATTTCTTGTGGCATAATGTGTAAGGGGCAAGTATAAGGTTGTCTACTATTGTATTGCATACTGCATATAAGGTATATATGCTGTGGTACACTACTATCAAGGACACCCCCAATTTGAGTGCAGAAACCCCCTTTTAAGTAACCACACCCACTTTTACAGAGCACGGCCCTTGGATATTTACTGGAAGGGTCAAGTGGCCCCCCATCTGAAATAATTGCCTACCCCTGCACTAGAACCACCCTCCCCACAACATAAACTATGCCTGAGGTGCCCATTAAGGAACAATTCAGTCAAGAAGCAAAGTAGATAAAATAGCTCTGAGAAAGGTTGTCCGTAATACTGTGCAGAGTAACTCTCCGGCTATACAACCTGTATAGTCAGAGGGGGTCCGTGTCCCCCCCCCCTCCCCAGCTGCAGGGAGCCAGGCAGTTGGAGTAGAGGATATGCTGCTGCTACAGCACAGCCTCTCTCCCCTTAGCGTGTGCTAAGTGGAGGAGAGAAGCAGCTGCAACACCAGTTTGTCTTCAGTCAATGGCCCGCACCCCTGCTACATTTTTTTTTACAGGGCTTGACCATTCTCCTTTAATTTGACCAAGCCCCTTTTTAAACCGGGGCCCGGTGGCACTGACGGCAGGCCTGTATACAGGTAAATATTCAATTATGTTATATACGGGGGGGGGGGGGAACCCCGGGAAACGCCATCATCCCAAATAAATCTTATTAATGACAGATGCAGTAAATTACTTCCTGTAAAGGTTTTAAAAAGTGACAGATTTAACCAAGACCGATACAGTATCAGGTATAGATACTGTATATCAACTTGCTCTTCTTTTTGACTTGATCTCAGTGATAAATGTTAAGTGGATTAAATATTGGAAGCATGTCTCCTGACTGAAAGAATGACAAATGCTACCTTTAAATGTCAAATATAAATTACTTAAACACTTTCAAAGGCAAGAACATTCTTCCTATTTACATGTGATTAGGTGGAGCCTTGGAAGAAGAACGTATTGTAAAATAAAGGCTATTTGTATATATTCAAATGGAATTGCAATTTACCACACTACACATGAAATAGTTATGGAAAGATAATATACATTGATTAACTATAAAGTAAGGTCACTTTGTTTACTTTTGACACAAGCCTCTTTTATTTTAACAGGGAAATTAATTAAAAGACAGCCACAAACATGTGGATAATTCACAATCAATATGCAGTGGCACATATTTATTTCTCTAGAACATGGAAAAGTAGGCTACATTTTTAGAAACAATGTGTGACATTTAATAGGATGCGATGTTTAGTAAAGTTCACACCATATTGCATAGTTTTAAATTGCTATTTTTTAAAAGAAATCTGCAATTTTATTATAAATACTAATAACAATAATAATAATAATATTCTAATAAATAAAAGTAAAACAATATATTAATTACCTGAAATGTTCTATGATCTGGATAATTGTTTTCTCTGGATCAACTACAATTTAATAAATAAAAATAATTTATAGGAAAGGTCCCAACTGCGTTCCTAGAAGTGTAACAGAAACATAGAGATCATGTACTGCCTTAGACATGTTTTGCAAGGAAGAACTACTGTATATAAAATTCTAGTCCGCAGTAAACAGAAAATGTAATCTCAAATTTTAAAATGCATGCCAACACTCTTTAATCACTAATGTCATGAATAGCCGACATAACAATGTATAACTATCTGGCCTACAATCTGATTATTTATAAATTTGTCCCATAGTATTCCGATGTGCTAAAACATATTGCAAATATTTTTTGAGAAGCCAGTTGTATTTTTAAATCACAAAAACTGAACTGGCAGGGCCCCCTCGCCTTCTGGTTCTATAGCATCTGCAATGCATTCCTGCAATGGCAGTACTTTGATTAGAAATACGATCATCAATTTACTTGAGTCACACTGAAATTCGAATATGTGATATATAAACATCCTGCATCTTTTTATATAACAAAAAATTACTTAAATTATTGTCTGACTCCGTTTCTTGCAAGTGATTCATAATAGACTATCAATGTAAAGTCTCATCCTAAAACGGTTCTAATACCCTCACTCAGTGAACGTAATACCTTGATACAAGAAGCATCTTCTTAACACAGTTTTACTGAAGTAAATACTGCAATGCAGCATCTGTAGGCATGGTTCATAGGGGAATAGGTGCTGTCATTTTCGCGGTGTGTGCAAAGATTGTGCAAAGATTGCGCGATTACGAAAAGTTCTTGATCCCAAAACTTCACCCAGACCACAACTTAAGATATGGCAGCTCTGAATTTGTATAAGAACACTGGCAAGATTTAAATAAATTTAGTCAAATATTTGAATTATAAAAAATAAAGATTTATTTTGTTTAAGTATTTTATGGTGTTAAAAGGAGCTCAACAACCTTGTGGCTAACAACCACTATCTAGTAATGTAAAAGCATAGCCATCATAAATGCGTATATGAATAAAAAGTGCTTCATTCATAATACATAACTGTGTCTGGCATAAAGGAAGCTATAGAATGTACACAGCAGAAACAAATGTAAGCGCTATTGATAAAAATAAGTGGGACCAATTGATCAAATTATAGACCTCTCAGAGTTCATCACCAGCAATTCCCCCATGTGAAGCTCATTTAAAGTGCAAGTGTCCATAAGTATGCCTGGATGTGCTTTTAATACACATCAAACAACATAAGAGATCTTATATTCATGAGCTATTAATGTTATATACTGTATATGTCAAAGGTAGGTCTCCAGCAACATAGTTTTTTTTAAATACATGGGCTCTAACAGTAACTTTTCTATGTAACCGCACCTCCATATAATAGGTCTCTTAACTTCAATATTTTTTTTTATTGCCATAAGTGTAGCTCAATTTGGTGCATGTTGTATTACTTAAGCACTGTGAAATGATTGTATTGTAAAGTATTCTATTAGCCTCAAAGCATTTAACAAACATGATGTTAGACAGTATTGTGTAAAGGGTTTTTTGAAATCACAACCAGTGCGCACCCAGGTGTGCAGCAAATATATAGAAGATATCTAGGAGGTAATTCCACAACCCCTCCAAAACAGGACAAATTGTAACAACAAAGGTGATATCTTCCACACCTATGCGCACCACACTTTCATATGTGCAAAAGGAAAACAAATTTTCTAAATTGCTTATCTCAAATCAGGCGATCCCAATCTGATCTCTTCTTCAAATCTCTCCATTTTGTGCCATAAAAGAGAGAAGGATATAACAACCATAGCGTAAAACAGTTTAATACAGTATTATACACATGGGTTTAAAAACATCAACACGATCCTTGTAGTAATTGCAATTACCATATAGGATGAGAACTAACAGTGAGTTCTCTAAATAGGCATAAAAACACTTTAAAAGGTGATCCACCCAGTCGCTTCAACAAGGAGAAAAGAAAGTCAACACAATTACCAGATCTTGTTGAGAACTCAAGATGGACTCAGTTCTCTGTATAGCACAACACTTTTATTGGTAAGCTGCTCAATCAGAGGTCTGTCATTCAGGTGCCAACAGGGAGGGGTAAATCTGGTTAGGAAAAAAAAACAGTTTGTATCCCTATTGCACACTGAATGAGAAATATACATATAATAGTCAGATAATACAGAGATCTTGGTTGCATATATCTGCAGATATAGGGTTAAGCCCCCAGGCCGTACGTCAAGGCATCTCTGTCACTGGGGGTCCCTAACACTGGGTATGGGTCTGGGGTGTGGGCCCCCAACATGCCGACACAGGCTGACTACTCCAGGGCAGCACACAAATGAAAGTTAGTAAGTGTTAAATAAGAAGCACATAAGTGCTATGTAGGGAGGTGAAGGTGTGATTAAAATAATACATACAATGTGATAGGGAAAAACATAAATGTTAATAAAGTGTTAGGGTGTGCTACCCTGGAGCAGACCAGCCATACCAACAAAGGGGGAATCACACTCCCAAACCCATCCCATGCACAATAACAAATTTATGGGCCTAATAGCCCAGTGTAAGGCCACATGATAATGGCTTACAACATCTGAGAGCCAGCTTACCTGGAGATACCCCTGGCTTCTCCAATGGCACTCAGGTGTCAGCAATCCCTCCTAATGCTGACCCATCTATGCCTCTCAACTGCACAACACTTTTATTGGTAAGCTGCTCAATCAGAGGTCTGTCATTCAGGTGCCAACAGGGAGGGGTAAATCTGGTTAGGAAAAAAAAACAGTTTGTATCCCTATTGCACACTGAATGAGAAATATACATATAATAGTCAGATAATACAGAGATCTTGGTTGCATATATCTGCAGATATAGGGTTAAGCCCCCAGGCCGTACGTCAAGGCATCTCTGTCACTGGGGGTCCCTAACACTGGGTATGGGTCTGGGGTGTGGGCCCCCAACATGCCGACACAGGCTGACTACTCCAGGGCAGCACACAAATGAAAGTTAGTAAGTGTTAAATAAGAAGCACATAAGTGCTATGTAGGGAGGTGAAGGTGTGATTAAAATAATACATACAATGTGATAGGGAAAAACATAAATGTTAATAAAGTGTTAGGGTGTGCTACCCTGGAGCAGACCAGCCATACCAACAAAGGGGGAATCACACTCCCAAACCCATCCCATGCACAATAACAAATTTATGGGCCTAATAGCCCAGTGTAAGGCCACATGATAATGGCTTACAACATCTGAGAGCCAGCTTACCTGGAGATACCCCTGGCTTCTCCAATGGCACTCAGGTGTCAGCAATCCCTCCTAATGCTGACCCATCTATGCCTCTCAACTGCACAACACTTTTATTGGTAAGCTGCTCAATCAGAGGTCTGTCATTCAGGTGCCAACAGGGAGGGGTAAATCTGGTTAGGAAAAAAAACAGTTTGTATCCCTATTGCACACTGAATGAGAAATATACATATAATAGTCAGATAATACAGAGATCTTGGTTGCATATATCTGCAGATATAGGGTTAAGCCCCCAGGCCGTACGTCAAGGCATCTCTGTCACTGGGGGTCCCTAACACTGGGTATGGGTCTGGGGTGTGGGCCCCCAACATGCCGACACAGGCTGACTACTCCAGGGCAGCACACAAATGAAAGTTAGTAAGTGTTAAATAAGAAGCACATAAGTGCTATGTAGGGAGGTGAAGGTGTGATTAAAATAATACATACAATGTGATAGGGAAAAACATAAATGTTAATAAAGTGTTAGGGTGTGCTACCCTGGAGCAGACCAGCCATACCAACAAAGGGGGAATCACACTCCCAAACCCATCCCATGCACAATAACAAATTTATGGGCCTAATAGCCCAGTGTAAGGCCACATGATAATGGCTTACAACATCTGAGAGCCAGCTTACCTGGAGATACCCCTGGCTTCTCCAATGGCACTCAGGTGTCAGCAATCCCTCCTAATGCTGACCCATCTATGCCTCTCAACTGCACAACACTTTTATTGGTAAGCTGCTCAATCAGAGGTCTGTCATTCAGGTGCCAACAGGGAGGGGTAAATCTGGTTAGGAAAAAAAACAGTTTGTATCCCTATTGCACACTGAATGAGAAATATACATATAATAGTCAGATAATACAGAGATCTTGGTTGCATATATCTGCAGATATAGGGTTAAGCCCCCAGGCCGTACGTCAAGGCATCTCTGTCACTGGGGGTCCCTAACACTGGGTATGGGTCTGGGGTGTGGGCCCCCAACATGCCGACACAGGCTGACTACTCCAGGGCAGCACACAAATGAAAGTTAGTAAGTGTTAAATAAGAAGCACATAAGTGCTATGTAGGGAGGTGAAGGTGTGATTAAAATAATACATACAATGTGATAGGGAAAAACATAAATGTTAATAAAGTGTTAGGGTGTGCTACCCTGGAGCAGACCAGCCATACCAACAAAGGGGGAATCACACTCCCAAACCCATCCCATGCACAATAACAAATTTATGGGCCTAATAGCCCAGTGTAAGGCCACATGATAATGGCTTACAACATCTGAGAGCCAGCTTACCTGGAGATACCCCTGGCTTCTCCAATGGCACTCAGGTGTCAGCAATCCCTAATAATGCTGACCCATCTATGCCTCTCAACTGCACAACACTTTTATTGGTAAGCTGCTCAATCAGAGGTCTGTCATTCAGGTGCCAACAGGGAGGGGTAAATCTGGTTAGGAAAAAAAACAGTTTGTATCCCTATTGCACACTGAATGAGAAATATACATATAATAGTCAGATAATACAGAGATCTTGGTTGCATATATCTGCAGATATAGGGTTAAGCCCCCAGGCCGTACGTCAAGGCATCTCTGTCACTGGGGGTCCCTAACACTGGGTATGGGTCTGGGGTGTGGGCCCCCAACATGCCGACACAGGCTGACTACTCCAGGGCAGCACACAAATGAAAGTTAGTAAGTGTTAAATAAGAAGCACATAAGTGCTATGTAGGGAGGTGAAGGTGTGATTAAAATAATACATACAATGTGATAGGGAAAAACATAAATGTTAATAAAGTGTTAGGGTGTGCTACCCTGGAGCAGACCAGCCATACCAACAAAGGGGGAATCACACTCCCAAACCCATCCCATGCACAATAACAAATTTATGGGCCTAATAGCCCAGTGTAAGGCCACATGATAATGGCTTACAACATCTGAGAGCCAGCTTACCTGGAGATACCCCTGGCTTCTCCAATGGCACTCAGGTGTCAGCAATCCCTCCTAATGCTGACCCATCTATGCCTCTCAACTGCACAACACTTTTATTGGTAAGCTGCTCAATCAGAGGTCTGTCATTCAGGTGCCAACAGGGAGGGGTAAATCTGGTTAGGAAAAAAAACAGTTTGTATCCCTATTGCACACTGAATGAGAAATATACATATATTAGTCAGATAATACAGAGATCTTGGTTGCATATATCTGCAGATATAGGGTTAAGCCCCCAGGCCGTACGTCAAGGCATCTCTGTCACTGGGGGTCCCTAACACTGGGTATGGGTCTGGGGTGTGGGCCCCCAACATGCCGACACAGGCTGACTTCTCCAGGGCAGCACACAAATGAAAGTTAGTAAGTGTTAAATAAGAAGCACATAAGTGCTATGTAGGGAGGTGAAGGTGTGATTAAAATAATACATACAATGTGATAGGGAAAAACATAAATGTTAATAAAGTGTTAGGGTGTGCTACCCTGGAGCAGACCAGCCATACCAACAAAGGGGGAATCACACTCCCAAACCCATCCCATGCACAATAACAAATTTATGGGCCTAATAGCCCAGTGTAAGGCCACATGATAATGGCTTACAACATCTGAGAGCCAGCTTACCTGGAGATACCCCTGGCTTCTCCAATGGCACTCAGGTGTCAGCAATCCCTCCTAATGCTGACCCATCTATGCCTCTCAACTGCACAACACTTTTATTGGTAAGCTGCTCAATCAGAGGTCTGTCATTCAGGTGCCAACAGGGAGGGGTAAATCTGGTTAGGAAAAAAAACAGTTTGTATCCCTATTGCACACTGAATGAGAAATATACATATAATAGTCAGATAATACAGAGATCTTGGTTGCATATATCTGCAGATATAGGGTTAAGCCCCCAGGCCGTACGTCAAGGCATCTCTGTCACTGGGGGTCCCTAACACTGGGTATGGGTCTGGGGTGTGGGCCCCCAACATGCCGACACAGGCTGACTACTCCAGGGCAGCACACAAATGAAAGTTAGTAAGTGTTAAATAAGAAGCACATAAGTGCTATGTAGGGAGGTGAAGGTGTGATTAAAATAATACATACAATGTGATAGGGAAAAACATAAATGTTAATAAAGTGTTAGGGTGTGCTACCCTGGAGCAGACCAGCCATACCAACAAAGGGGGAATCACACTCCCAAACCCATCCCATGCACAATAACAAATTTATGGGCCTAATAGCCCAGTGTAAGGCCACATGATAATGGCTTACAACATCTGAGAGCCAGCTTACCTGGAGATACCCCTGGCTTCTCCAATGGCACTCAGGTGTCAGCAATCCCTCCTAATGCTGACCCATCTATGCCTCTCAACTGCACAACACTTTTATTGGTAAGCTGCTCAATCAGAGGTCTGTCATTCAGGTGCCAACAGGGAGGGGTAAATCTGGTTAGGAAAAAAAACAGTTTGTATCCCTATTGCACACTGAATGAGAAATATACATATAATAGTCAGATAATACAGAGATCTTGGTTGCATATATCTGCAGATATAGGGTTAAGCCCCCAGGCCGTACGTCAAGGCATCTCTGTCACTGGGGGTCCCTAACACTGGGTATGGGTCTGGGGTGTGGGCCCCCAACATGCCGACACAGGCTGACTACTCCAGGGCAGCACACAAATGAAAGTTAGTAAGTGTTAAATAAGAAGCACATAAGTGCTATGTAGGGAGGTGAAGGTGTGATTAAAATAATACATACAATGTGATAGGGAAAAACATAAATGTTAATAAAGTGTTAGGGTGTGCTACCCTGGAGCAGACCAGCCATACCAACAAAGGGGGAATCACACTCCCAAACCCATCCCATGCACAATAACAAATTTATGGGCCTAATAGCCCAGTGTAAGGCCACATGATAATGGCTTACAACATCTGAGAGCCAGCTTACCTGGAGATACCCCTGGCTTCTCCAATGGCACTCAGGTGTCAGCAATCCCTCCTAATGCTGACCCATCTATGCCTCTCAACTGCACAACACTTTTATTGGTAAGCTGCTCAATCAGAGGTCTGTCATTCAGGTGCCAACAGGGAGGGGTAAATCTGGTTAGGAAAAAAAAACAGTTTGTACCCTATTGCACACTGAATGAGAAATATACATATAATAGTCAGATAATACAGAGATCTTGGTTGCATATATCTGCAGATATAGGGTTAAGCCCCCAGGCCGTACGTCAAGGCATCTCTGTCACTGGGGGTCCCTAACACTGGGTATGGGTCTGGGGTGTGGGCCCCCAACATGCCGACACAGGCTGACTACTCCAGGGCAGCACACAAATGAAAGTTAGTAAGTGTTAAATAAGAAGCACATAAGTGCTATGTAGGGAGGTGAAGGTGTGATTAAA
This sequence comes from Crinia signifera, assembly GCF_055691185.1. Lineage (NCBI taxonomy): Eukaryota > Metazoa > Chordata > Amphibia > Anura > Myobatrachidae > Crinia > Crinia signifera. The sequence goes on along the minus strand of NC_139222.1, from coordinate 196,963,755 downwards.
ATAATACATACAATGTGATAGGGAAAAACATAAATGTTAATAAAGTGTTAGGGTGTGCTACCCTGGAGCAGACCAGCCATACCAACAAAGGGGGAATCACACTCCCAAACCCATCCCATGCACAATAACAAATTTATGGGCCTAATAGCCCAGTGTAAGGCCACATGATAATGGCTTACAACATCTGAGAGCCAGCTTACCTGGAGATACCCCTGGCTTCTCCAATGGCACTCAGGTGTCAGCAATCCCTCCTAATGCTGACCCATCTATGCCTCTCAACTGCACAACACTTTTATTGGTAAGCTGCTCAATCAGAGGTCTGTCATTCAGGTGCCAACAGGGAGGGGTAAATCTGGTTAGGAAAAAAAACAGTTTGTATCCCTATTGCACACTGAATGAGAAATATACATATAATAGTCAGATAATACAGAGATCTTGGTTGCATATATCTGCAGATATAGGGTTAAGCCCCCAGGCCGTACGTCAAGGCATCTCTGTCACTGGGGGTCCCTAACACTGGGTATGGGTCTGGGGTGTGGGCCCCCAACATGCCGACACAGGCTGACTACTCCAGGGCAGCACACAAATGAAAGTTAGTAAGTGTTAAATAAGAAGCACATAAGTGCTATGTAGGGAGGTGAAGGTGTGATTAAAATAATACATACAATGTGATAGGGAAAAACATAAATGTTAATAAAGTGTTAGGGTGTGCTACCCTGGAGCAGACCAGCCATACCAACAAAGGGGGAATCACACTCCCAAACCCATCCCATGCACAATAACAAATTTATGGGCCTAATAGCCCAGTGTAAGGCCACATGATAATGGCTTACAACATCTGAGAGCCAGCTTACCTGGAGATACCCCTGGCTTCTCCAATGGCACTCAGGTGTCAGCAATCCCTCCTAATGCTGACCCATCTATGCCTCTCAACTGCACAACACTTTTATTGGTAAGCTGCTCAATCAGAGGTCTGTCATTCAGGTGCCAACAGGGAGGGGTAAATCTGGTTAGGAAAAAAAAACAGTTTGTATCCCTATTGCACACTGAATGAGAAATATACATATACAGTAATAGTCAGATAATACAGAGATCTTGGTTGCATATATCTGCAGATATAGGGTTAAGCCCCCAGGCCGTACGTCAAGGCATCTCTGTCACTGGGGGTCCCTAACACTGGGTATGGGTCTGGGGTGTGGGCCCCCAACATGCCGACACAGGCTGACTACTCCAGGGCAGCACACAAATGAAAGTTAGTAAGTGTTAAATAAGAAGCACATAAGTGCTATGTAGGGAGGTGAAGGTGTGATTAAAATAATACATACAATGTGATAGGGAAAAACATAAATGTTAATAAAGTGTTAGGGTGTGCTACCCTGGAGCAGACCAGCCATACCAACAAAGGGGGAATCACACTCCCAAACCCATCCCATGCACAATAACAAATTTATGGGCCTAATAGCCCAGTGTAAGGCCACATGATAATGGCTTACAACATCTGAGAGCCAGCTTACCTGGAGATACCCCTGGCTTCTCCAATGGCACTCAGGTGTCAGCAATCCCTCCTAATGCTGACCCATCTATGCCTCTCAACTGCACAACACTTTTATTGGTAAGCTGCTCAATCAGAGGTCTGTCATTCAGGTGCCAACAGGGAGGGGTAAATCTGGTTAGGAAAAAAAACAGTTTGTATCCCTATTGCACACTGAATGAGAAATATACATATAATAGTCAGATAATACAGAGATCTTGGTTGCATATATCTGCAGATATAGGGTTAAGCCCCCAGGCCGTACGTCAAGGCATCTCTGTCACTGGGGGTCCCTAACACTGGGTATAGGTCTGGGGTGTGGGCCCCCAACATGCCGACACAGGCTGACTACTCCAGGGCAGCACACAAATGAAAGTTAGTAAGTGTTAAATAAGAAGCACATAAGTGCTATGTAGGGAGGTGAAGGTGTGATTAAAATAATACATACAATGTGATAGGGAAAAACATAAATGTTAATAAAGTGTTAGGGTGTGCTACCCTGGAGCAGACCAGCCATACCAACAAAGGGGGAATCACACTCCCAAACCCATCCCATGCACAATAACAAATTTATGGGCCTAATAGCCCAGTGTAAGGCCACATGATAATGGCTTACAACATCTGAGAGCCAGCTTACCTGGAGATACCCCTGGCTTCTCCAATGGCACTCAGGTGTCAGCAATCCCTCCTAATGCTGACCCATCTATGCCTCTCAACTGCACAACACTTTTATTGGTAAGCTGCTCAATCAGAGGTCTGTCATTCAGGTGCCAACAGGGAGGGGTAAATCTGGTTAGGAAAAAAAACAGTTTGTATCCCTATTGCACACTGAATGAGAAATATACATATAATAGTCAGATAATACAGAGATCTTGGTTGCATATATCTGCAGATATAGGGTTAAGCCCCCAGGCCGTACGTCAAGGCATCTCTGTCACTGGGGGTCCCTAACACTGGGTATGGGTCTGGGGTGTGGGCCCCCAACATGCCGACACAGGCTGACTACTCCAGGGCAGCACACAAATGAAAGTTAGTAAGTGTTAAATAAGAAGCACATAAGTGCTATGTAGGGAGGTGAAGGTGTGATTAAAATAATACATACAATGTGATAGGGAAAAACATAAATGTTAATAAAGTGTTAGGGTGTGCTACCCTGGAGCAGACCAGCCATACCAACAAAGGGGGAATCACACTCCCAAACCCATCCCATGCACAATAACAAATTTATGGGCCTAATAGCCCAGTGTAAGGCCACATGATAATGGCTTACAACATCTGAGAGCCAGCTTACCTGGAGATACCCCTGGCTTCTCCAATGGCACTCAGGTGTCAGCAATCCCTCCTAATGCTGACCCATCTATGCCTCTCAACTGCACAACACTTTTATTGGTAAGCTGCTCAATCAGAGGTCTGTCATTCAGGTGCCAACAGGGAGGGGTAAATCTGGTTAGGAAAAAAAACAGTTTGTATCCCTATTGCACACTGAATGAGAAATATACATATAATAGTCAGATAATACAGAGATCTTGGTTGCATATATCTGCAGATATAGGGTTAAGCCCCCAGGCCGTACGTCAAGGCATCTCTGTCACTGGGGGTCCCTAACACTGGGTATGGGTCTGGGGTGTGGGCCCCCAACATGCCGACACAGGCTGACTACTCCAGGGCAGCACACAAATGAAAGTTAGTAAGTGTTAAATAAGAAGCACATAAGTGCTATGTAGGGAGGTGAAGGTGTGATTAAAATAATACATACAATGTGATAGGGAAAAACATAAATGTTAATAAAGTGTTAGGGTGTGCTACCCTGGAGCAGACCAGCCATACCAACAAAGGGGGAATCACACTCCCAAACCCATCCCATGCACAATAACAAATTTATGGGCCTAATAGCCCAGTGTAAGGCCACATGATAATGGCTTACAACATCTGAGAGCCAGCTTACCTGGAGATACCCCTGGCTTCTCCAATGGCACTCAGGTGTCAGCAATCCCTCCTAATGCTGACCCATCTATGCCTCTCAACTGCACAACACTTTTATTGGTAAGCTGCTCAATCAGAGGTCTGTCATTCAGGTGCCAACAGGGAGGGGTAAATCTGGTTAGGAAAAAAAAACAGTTTGTATCCCTATTGCACACTGAATGAGAAATATACATATACAGTAATAGTCAGATAATACAGAGATCTTGGTTGCATATATCTGCAGATATAGGGTTAAGCCCCCAGGCCGTACGTCAAGGCATCTCTGTCACTGGGGGTCCCTAACACTGGGTATGGGTCTGGGGTGTGGGCCCCCAACATGCCGACACAGGCTGACTACTCCAGGGCAGCACACAAATGAAAGTTAGTAAGTGTTAAATAAGAAGCACATAAGTGCTATGTAGGGAGGTGAAGGTGTGATTAAAATAATACATACAATGTGATAGGGAAAAACATAAATGTTAATAAAGTGTTAGGGTGTGCTACCCTGGAGCAGACCAGCCATACCAACAAAGGGGGAATCACACTCCCAAACCCATCCCATGCACAATAACAAATTTATGGGCCTAATAGCCCAGTGTAAGGCCACATGATAATGGCTTACAACATCTGAGAGCCAGCTTACCTGGAGATACCCCTGGCTTCTCCAATGGCACTCAGGTGTCAGCAATCCCTCCTAATGCTGACCCATCTATGCCTCTCAACTGCACAACACTTTTATTGGTAAGCTGCTCAATCAGAGGTCTGTCATTCAGGTGCCAACAGGGAGGGGTAAATCTGGTTAGGAAAAAAAACAGTTTGTATCCCTATTGCACACTGAATGAGAAATATACATATAATAGTCAGATAATACAGAGATCTTGGTTGCATATATCTGCAGATATAGGGTTAAGCCCCCAGGCCGTACGTCAAGGCATCTCTGTCACTGGGGGTCCCTAACACTGGGTATGGGTCTGGGGTGTGGGCCCCCAACATGCCGACACAGGCTGACTACTCCAGGGCAGCACACAAATGAAAGTTAGTAAGTGTTAAATAAGAAGCACATAAGTGCTATGTAGGGAGGTGAAGGTGTGATTAAAATAATACATACAATGTGATAGGGAAAAACATAAATGTTAATAAAGTGTTAGGGTGTGCTACCCTGGAGCAGACCAGCCATACCAACAAAGGGGGAATCACACTCCCAAACCCATCCCATGCACAATAACAAATTTATGGGCCTAATAGCCCAGTGTAAGGCCACATGATAATGGCTTACAACATCTGAGAGCCAGCTTACCTGGAGATACCCCTGGCTTCTCCAATGGCACTCAGGTGTCAGCAATCCCTCCTAATGCTGACCCATCTATGCCTCTCAACTGCACAACACTTTTATTGGTAAGCTGCTCAATCAGAGGTCTGTCATTCAGGTGCCAACAGGGAGGGGTAAATCTGGTTAGGAAAAAAAACAGTTTGTATCCCTATTGCACACTGAATGAGAAATATACATATAATAGTCAGATAATACAGAGATCTTGGTTGCATATATCTGCAGATATAGGGTTAAGCCCCCAGGCCGTACGTCAAGGCATCTCTGTCACTGGGGGTCCCTAACACTGGGTATGGGTCTGGGGTGTGGGCCCCCAACATGCCGACACAGGCTGACTACTCCAGGGCAGCACACAAATGAAAGTTAGTAAGTGTTAAATAAGAAGCACATAAGTGCTATGTAGGGAGGTGAAGGTGTGATTAAAATAATACATACAATGTGATAGGGAAAAACATAAATGTTAATAAAGTGTTAGGGTGTGCTACCCTGGAGCAGACCAGCCATACCAACAAAGGGGGAATCACACTCCCAAACCCATCCCATGCACAATAACAAATTTATGGGCCTAATAGCCCAGTGTAAGGCCACATGATAATGGCTTACAACATCTGAGAGCCAGCTTACCTGGAGATACCCCTGGCTTCTCCAATGGCACTCAGGTGTCAGCAATCCCTCCTAATGCTGACCCATCTATGCCTCTCAACTGCACAACACTTTTATTGGTAAGCTGCTCAATCAGAGGTCTGTCATTCAGGTGCCAACAGGGAGGGGTAAATCTGGTTAGGAAAAAAAACAGTTTGTATCCCTATTGCACACTGAATGAGAAATATACATATAATAGTCCTATAAAGGCCTATAAAGGACCCCGGAGACCCACTACCAGAAGCAAAGACAGGAGGAAATGGACGCTGTTTGAGGACTTCTGCAGAGTTCCAGGAACGGCACTTAGCCGCACATTTTGCCTATTCAGAGAACTGAGTCCATCTTGAGTTCTCAACAAGATCTGGTAATTGTGTTGACTTTCTTTTCTCCTTGTTGAAGCGACTGGGTGGATAACATTTAAAGTGTTTTTATGCCTATTTAGAGAACTCACTGTTAGTTATCATCCTATATGGTAATTGCAACTACTACAAGGATCGTGTTGATGTTTTTAAACCCTTGTGTATAATACTGTATTAAACTGTTTTACGCTATGGTTGTTATATCCTTCTCTCTTTTATGGCACTAAATTGAGAGATTTGAAGAAGAGATCAGATTGGGATCGCCTGATTTGAGATAAGCAATTTAGAAAATTTGTTTTCCTTTTGCACATATGAAAGTGTGGTGCGCATAAGTGTGGAAGATATCACCTTTGTTGTTACATGATGTTAGACACACTTCCTAACATTTAGGAGGTTCAAATTGTGACAGGAGGTGTGGCTATGAAAGGATGCATTTTATTGGTGCACACAATGGAGGAACCTGCCTCAGAAGCCTGTGACAGTGGACTAACCCTCAACCACCCTGAAAATTATCCTTTACATGCCAGTCTCAGGATAGCAGGACAGTCCCTCAAAATGGGAAGGATCCTTTAAAAATTCAGATGGTTAGGAGATATGTATTAATAGTTATAGTGTCAGGTCTTGGGGGCGCTGTGTACCTGGCTGTGACTGAACTGGGTCTGTAGATACTGATGGATAACGGAACTGGAGAGACATGATATATTGATGCATATGCAGGAGATGAGTACAGGAACACATATGGCACAGGTGAATAGGGAATTGGTGAATATTCTGGCAGAGGCGTGGAGTCTAAACCCGATGGTGATTTTCACTAGGGAGTCCTGCAAGGTACTATGGGCTTTGCTGCACCCGTGGCCCTCTACCAGAGCCTCCCTTACTTAGGCTGTGGATAGGAAAGTTGTGTATGAGAAGTCAGACTTGCCAGAAACAAATAACGGTGAATATTCTGGGAACCGATGAAACAGGTATTTATCAGACTGGTTACCGATGGTTGGTCTGGGAACCGATGGTGCAGGTTTGAGATCAGAATGGTTACTGATGGTCAGTCTGGGAACCGATGGTGCAGGTAAGTGTCGGACTGGTTACTGATGGTCGGTCTGGGAACCAATGGTAGAGGCTGATCTGTGCTGAAGTATCCTGTACTGCACACAGAGACTTGCTGATAGAAGCAGGCAGAAGTAAATATGGCAGCAAGAGGGTAAGCAGGAACTGGGCAGCAGCAGAATTCAAGAAGCTGGTAAACTGAAGAGAGCCTGGCGCCTTGAATGCAAACTCTGGGATCAAACTCAGGAAGCAGACAATTGTTCAAGGCACTGGAGGACTCTGAAACGCCTGCTTATATCCCCCTGAGTGCCTGATGTTTGGCTGCTGGATGCAGCAGCAATTAGAACAGAACCAGGAAGAGAGTTCACCTGGTTCTATCTGTGTCATGTGATCACACCTTAGCTTGCTGAGGTAGCTGGATAGGTGAGCAGCAGTCAGCTGATCACAGATTTCCTTTTGGCGCCCATGTCCAGGACTGTTTGTAAACAATACCAAGCGACATGTAACCACGTGAGAAAAAGACACAGGGATATCATGCCAACCACCAGCGGTCACTCTGTAGCGGTCACTCTGCGACACAGTGTGATTACCCTGATTACTGCAATTTCTGACATATAGGTAGTGCTTCATACACCACAAAATGAATGTACTAATCAAATATTACTTTGCACAAGGTGCAAGACCAAACTATTATATTACTTAGTTTTTAAAGTAAATCAGAAATATTTCCATTTATGCCACCCAATACTTAATATGCTGAATAGAACTCACATTTTTCCATATAACCACACATGCAGGGGTGAATCTGTAACAGGTTGTGCAGTGAAGATAGATCCCTAAGCCAATGAGGGCCCGCATAACTCATCCTATTCCCATTACTTTTTGGCTGCAGCTGTAGAAATCCTAGAGAATAAGGAATCAGTAACAGACAGCCACGCGGATGGAGTAGCATTTCAAAATTGGCCACCAATAAGAAACGCCACCTGCAGAAGTTTGAATTTCCAACCAAATAGTGGCCAATCAGAAATGGCAGTGGCAAGCCAATCAGCACCTGCTGTGCTATAATTAGCCCAAACAGCTGATGTCAAACATCCCTGGGAGGCAGAAGAAGACGGTGTAATAGCGGGAGCGCCGAAGAGCTCCAGAAGATCAGAAGATGGCAGAGGCGACATGAACAGCTCCATGGGCCACCGAAGAGGTCAGAAGATGCCAGGGTCAACCAAGAAATTCCTGGTGCTGTCTGAAAGAGGAGAAGATGTGGCACTGCCACAGGCTAGGATGGGCCAGCAGCATAAGAAAGAAATTTATATCTAGATAGGCCTGTGGGGTGGAAAGCACTAGAGCCTCTACCAACCCAGGTAGGTGACTGTGGGCCACCTACCCCTTCTCCCTCCCTAGACCATCAGTGATTGGGCACAAGGCCTGTGGTCATAGTCAGACCCTCTCAGCCTAGGGGCAGAGTAGCTGGGCCCCCTTGGCCCGCGGGCATTGTAACCTGGCCCTCTTGGCCCATGTGCAATATAGTTGGGCCCTCCTGGCCTTTAGCCCTTTCTTAAAAGGCTCTAGGCCTGTGGCCCCCACATCCGAGAATTTGGCCTGATGACCTAATAGTCAAGCATTAAGCCTGTGGGCTCTATTAGCTGGGCGCTGGGCCCATGCACAGCTAAATGGTGCTAGGCCCAGAGCCCCCACAGGAATGAAAGAGTGATCTGGGCACCAGGCCCAGGTAACTCCACCCAGCCCCATTTAGGCAGGCCCATAGGCCTAAACCCTTAATAGATATTTTCTGAGTATCAGTATGTATGGGCTTTGGATGTATTAAAGTTTTATTTTTATTGTGTTTCAGTGTGTGTTTATTTTACTATTTTTTTTACTGTGGAACTACAAGTGCCAGCAGGCCCTTTAATGCCCCACAGGCTGGGACTTGTGGTTCTCCAAGTCCCAGCTTGCGGGAGTGGCTTGCTGGGACTCATAGTTCCACAGTTTTAAACAATAGTTTCTTTTTTTTTTTACACCATTTCTAGCAGCTTCTGTCATGTGACCTGCTGCTTGCTCACAGCAGCCTATGGGGGAGATTTTCTAAGGTGAAAATGCGGTAAAAACCCCGTTATCAGGGTTTTTACCGCATTTCGGGATGCTCTAAGCATCCCCCGCCGGGTTACCGTGGCAGGGGGCATCGCCAGAAAAATCTAGCGGTGCCCCATAGAAGCCAATGGGCTTCTAACGCAAACCCACCGCTGCCCCGCACTGACCTACTGCCGCCCCGCACGGACCCCCCCCCCCCCCCGCATTGCCCCCTCACCTGTGTCCGGGAAGCACACAGAGCTGTGCTGCCCGGACCTGTGACCTCCTCCCTGCATTGATCTTCAGGGTGCAGGGAGGAGGAGAGCCCGGCGCAGCAGCAGGAGCTCCGAGTGTGGGAGGGAGGGGGGAGCTGCCGGGACCTGCTGGGACCCGGCGACTCTCACCGCAAAGGACAGCTCTTAACGCAAGAGCTGTCCTTTGCTATAATTATCACATATGTTAGAACATATGCAATAATTATAATTGTGATGGGCGGCGAAGGGGGGCAGGGATTTTTAGAGAATCTCCCCCTATATCAGCTACTGTATACACATTATATTCAATAAATATCATTACAAACTCTGGTGGGGTGCCACAATAGTACCAAAGTGTCTGTTTACTCTACCACACTTTTTTTTGGTAGTTTTATATAAATTGACCTACATTACCACCTATGTGTTGATGATACACAAATATATTTCTCCTCCCCAAACCTCCACCCTCACTCTCATCTCTGTCTGTCTCTCTTTATAGATGTTCCAGCACTTTCTTATCATATGTCCAAGATTGACCTTTTTGTCAACTGGTGAGTGAGGGGAAGAGCAATGGTCAGTGAATTGTGGTGTTGGAAGGGGAGTAAGTGTAGTGTTGCTTTGCTTGGCAGCAATGGGGGGCAACCGATAATGTTGTGCCTAGGTGTGGCCTGACCCCTATATTTTACCCTACCTATGGGCCTGATTCAGACTTGACCACTAATTAGAGAATATTCAAGTAGTGCAATTATTGAATGACGATTTGCATGGCGCATGTGCGAGGGTGAATAGTGAAAATAAATGCATATGGATCGTAAACTGAATCCGCTCGCAATTTGACTGACAGGAAGCTGGCTCTTGGCAGTGGAAACCTGACATTTTTTTGTTGTGTCTGAAAAAACGCAGGAGTACCCATGCATTTTTGTGGAGACCACTTCCATCCTGCATCAGTCTTGAAAGCCTCAGAGATACTCATAATTACACAAACAGTAATTGGGATGGTTTGGGAATTGATGGATCCGAAATTATGTATAAATTTGCGAGTGGATTGCGATTAGCGATCCATTCCAAATTCTTTCACAATTTAGCATGGTGCTCCCTTTTCTTTCTGTCTGTGCGGCAGCTTTCTGCTCGCAGTCCACTGCAAATTCTCACATTAGGGTCAAGTTTGAATTATTCCCTTGGTGTGGTGTGTAAATTATAATTGTATTAATGTTGTATTTATAAAAGAGGTCCAGGTGCACTAAGCTTCAAAAGTGATAAAATGGAGAGTGATAAACAGCCAACCAATCAGCTTCTACCTGCCATGTCACAGACTGTGTTTGAAAAATGTCAGACAGGAGCTGATTGGTTGGTTGTTTATCATTCTCCATTTTTATCTCTTTTGAAGCTTAGTGCACCTGGCCCTTAATCTGTTGGACCTGAGGCAGAAGCAAAAAGTTCTAAATATCATCAACAATGCATCACCCACAGCAGCTTATGAAGTACTCTTACACACACACACACACACACACACACACTCATAGTTCTCATTGATGCAAACTAATATTAGAACTTACGGGTGCCGGACGGCTCACCGACAGTCGGGATTCCGACAGTCATTACCCCGATGTCGGAATCCCAACACGACCCCCATAGAGGGAGAATAAAATAGGTGGTGAGTGCAGCGAGCCACTGTGCCCACAGTGTGGCGAGCGCAGCGAGCCCACAAGAGGCTTCGTTGCACTCCCCCCCGCTGTGCAGTCGGGATTCCGACATTGGGCTAATGATTGTCGGAACCCCGACTGTCGGTGTGTTATACCACACCCAGAACACCATTATTTTCCTTCAGGTTATAACTTTGACCTGTTTTGTAAATGATAATTAAAAAATGTGATCATAAAGAATTGTTCTAAAACTAATTCTTGAAGTCATAAAAAAACCCACATCCTTAATGTGATTCCTAGGCTCCTCTTTGCAAAGAAATTATGTATAACCTCCCCTTTCACCATGGCATACTGGCACATATGTTACAAGGTCTTAGAGACTGACTATCCCACTGTGCCCAGTCAACTCTCAGGGTTAATCCCCGGCATGCCACTTTAGTAATGATGCCATTCATCTTGCCTGCGGATAAACTGTGCAGTGCTCAGCACCCATAGTAGAGAGATCCATCTTGTCAAAACGTAGCTGAGTGCCAGGAAAGAAATCCATTAACATAAAGCATAAAGGGTCATAAGCTTTTACAGAGCACAAGGTGCCTGGGGGTAATTCAGCACTTATTAACATTTTTATAAATCAGTCCCTTTTTGCTTGCCTCATACACAGGATTTTCTTCCAATTCACGTGTCCAATTTTAGCTGTCCTAACCAATGTCTGCACAACAGGAAAAGTACATTTGGATGCAAAATTCATTTGTGTTGGGAGGAGGCACCATGCAGGCTTTAAAAGCATCTGTAGGGAGAGTGCTTATGCTAGATAATCAACAGCACAGAATAAATAGTCTTCGGAATCACTTATGTGATATCAGCCTTTTACTATCTTCCTGGTGGGGTTTTCTATTTAAACATCTTAGCTCTTCCCATTCAGATCTTTTTCTAAAGCACTTTTTGGAAGATTTTTTTTATTTTAGAGAAAAGAACATATTTTATAGAGGAGGTGCAAATCGCAGAAAAAATGTTCAAATGCCTTAATAGGAAGAAGCTATTAGCAGCAAGTAAAGTTGTGTTTCAAGCATCTGCTATTTACTGTATGTACGGTCTGTGAAGTCGCTGTTACATTATACTTGGTTGAGCGAACACAAATACAAAGAGAATGTCAAATATACTGTATGCTCTGCTTAAGTGATCCAGTACGCAAGTGAGATTGCATTGGCAAACTGGAATATATAAGCAAGCTTGTTAACTTTAAAGGAGATGTCTGCTTATATTTGGATTTAACCATTTTTGCTAATGTATTTATTGTATAAATACATTTTTTATGTATTTTTGCATTCATTTCACTGGGGTTTGTTTCATATGTTTAAGCTTACAAGCACTGTTTTGGGAATTACCATAAGCATAGATCTTCATTATTGTTAAGGAACTAGCCAAGAAGATTCTAGAACTTCTTCAACTTATAGCAAGGCACTTTTCATGTATTGTAGAGCAGGCATGTCCAAACTGTGGCCCTCCAGCTGTTGTAAAACTACACATCCCAGCATGCCTTGCCATAGTTTTAACATTCCCTAATAGCAAAACTGTGGCAAGGCATGTTGGGACTTGTAGTTTCACAACAGCTGGAGTGCCATAGTTCGGACATGCCTGATAGAGCATTGGGGGTACACTGTAGACCAGTTGGGGGTACATGAAATTAATATTGGTAATTGCAGAGGTATAGGAAGAAGTCTCCCGATAGCTGAAGAAGTCTCCCATTGCCATGGAGATGAACCACGTTGTGTCACTTCTGGTTCTGCCAGCAGCGTCATCAGCATCTCCTTGTGATTTTTCCTGACCAGCAATCCACTGGGAGCTACCTGAACTGACCTCCGATATCAGCATTCATCTGGAGGAAGCAGTTAGCAGGAACCTGGAGGCAGTACATAACCAGCAGCCAGACACAGAGGGACCCGATTCCTGACCGATCACTATAGATGGAGCTATGCTTGTTTATCCCCCGGCCATGCCATAGCTTTCCGTCTCGGCGCACCGTTTGCCGAGAATAGGACGCACGCGCATGTGAGATGTTTGCAAGTCCCATTGCCGCCATTGGGGATACGAGCATCTCACATGCATGTGTGCCTCATTCTCAGCGAATGATGTGCTGAGATGCAAAGCTATGATCGTGGGATAAAAAAGCGTGACTCCATCTGTATTCCTCCGCTACTCTTTAATAGACATATTGCTCGCTTTCACGCCACTCGTAACGAAGTACTGTGGATATTTCAAATTGAGAGAAGAGAATATTCATAAATGAAAAGCCTAATCAAGGGATACAGGAGAGAACAAATTTGTGGCCGGTGATGTAGAGGTTTAGTTGCTCCAGGTCTTCTGCTCCAAGTTATTTGGACCTGTTATTACCATACCCTCCAACTGTACCGATTTTGCTGGTACAGTACCGTTTTTTAACAGTCTGTACCGGCAAAATCAGTTTGTACCGAATGTACCGTTTTTTTGCTTCCTTCCTTGTTTTCCTATTCCTCCTCCGCTCCTGGCTGTTCCAATCCTGTGCGTGCTGCCCTGCGCCGGCTCTCCCCTCTCCCCCTCCGTTCCCATAAGTGCATTACGGGCATGGCGTCATGACATCAGGCGCCAGCACCGCACCGCGCGCACTCAAGGGAAGGATGTCTATTTATGTGCCCTCACTGTCTGCGCATGCGCAGGTAGAGAACTGAGCGAGGGCGCGTGCAAATCTCTGTGAGGGAGAGAGGAGTGCGGTGGCCAGCTCCGGCACGCACGGGAGTGCAGCAAGTAGGTGCCATCTAGACTACAGGTCTGCCACACATTGGAGTGCAGCAAGTAGGTGCACTAAATCACTCCAGCTGTGTCTGCTATCAGCATCGTGTCGCACCTGTTGGCCTGCAACTCATGTCACATGGTGGCTTGGTGGGCTGCTGGTATATTAAATAAGTATATTTAATATACTTATTTATTAAATAAGTATATTAAATATACTTATTTATTTTAATATGCCAACAGCCCACCAAGCCACCATGTGACATGAGCTGCTTCAGGTGCTGGGCGGGGGGGGGGACGGACTTATAAATGTGGCACAACCTATAAATGTGGGGGAAAAAAATGCCCAAAACTCATTCGGAAAGGGGACGTGGCCACGCCCACTTTACCTGTGACTCCGCCCTCTTTTCCTGTGGCCACGCCACCTTCCTAAATGTGTACCGAATTCTGCCACTGAAATGTTGGAGGGTATGTATTTCTGGGTAACTGTCATGATTCAGGTAACAAGACATCTATTCTTACCTGTAAAGTGTCTCTACAGACTGACACTGTGCTACAGGTCTGGATGTCTTCAGTTATGTTTGCATGCAGCCCACAACACAGCTTCTCCACAGTCTCTCCATTATCATAGGACACAACCATGTGCTGTACAAACACTGTTTCCCACCTTCCTTGGACATAGGAGCAGCCATGTCCATTCCAGTAACCTGTTTGTTAACAGCCAATCCTGACAGTCCTCCTGTCCTGCTAATTGCCCAGCCAATCACTGCACACTGGCTGCTACAAGGATACTGAGTAAGATTACCAACCTGCCAGTTCAATGATGTCTGCATCCTAGCTGCTACCTGTGCAATCCTTCCTTCCAAAGATTTTGGCTAATTGCATCCAGTTGCACATTCTGGCTCCTTCCAGTGTTGCTGGAATTAACTCATTCAGTTCCAGCTGATTCCTTGCACTCCTGTTACCCACCAGCGTCAAACTCTTGCTGTGCTAGACAGTCACTCCTGTCCCAGTGGACTCTGCCCCTTCAAGGACCTATGCATATTCCAGTGTGCAGCTTCCATGGCTCCATCGGCGTTCCATCATCGATATCTCCATGCCATCAGTGTTCCACCATCGATTGCAAGCTCCATCGGTGTTCTGCCATTGATATCTCCATGCCATTGGTGTGTAGCCATCGATTGCAAGCTCCAAATGTGTTCTGCCATTGATATCTCCACTCCATCTGTGTTCCACCATCGATTGCAAGCTCCATCGGTGTTCCACCATCGATAGCTCTACACCATCATTGTTCTGCCATCATTCCCAAGCTCGTTAGGTGTTCCACCATCGATACTCAGCAACTTAGGTTCACCATCGATTCCACATCAACCTTTCATCTTTTCCAGCTGACTTCCTGAGTCTCCTACTAGCTTACCAGCTAGTCTCCTGTGCCATCCGTTCACCATCGATGCAATGCAACATCATTTCACTATTGATTCCACATTGACCCCTTATCGGTTCCAGCCAACCTCACCATATCGACCATTGTCGATTCCAAAACCCCATCAAAACTCATATCAACCTTTGTCTACCTTTTCCATGTTGACCATTTAACCATGTCGACCTTTTATGTCAACCCTTTGACTGTCGACATTTGACCCTGTCAACCATTTGTTGCCAACCTGTTGATTGTAGACCTAGACACTGTAGATCGAAAAGACTATAACCCCCAATAGGATTCCCCAGAGCTGCCCCTCCACTCCGCCTGGCATGCCACAGCCTCCTGTTGACATGCAGACACACAGCTTACCCAGAGCCCACCACGTACTAAGTAGGTGAGATAGGGAGAAAGATGGGCGATTATGATGTGCTGCTGCTTACCATCTGTAATGGTGTCAGTCCCCCCTGGTGTTTTAAATCTTATGACTAATCTGGTTTGCAGTGAGATTTCCTTATCGGGAAATTGGCCTACACATTGTCAGTTTTTTACAATTCTGGGAGGGGGTGGGGGTTGCTAAATTACTGAAATCACTTTTCAGTAATATAGAACTAGGTGAATCTTTGAAAAAGTTGATTTAGTAAATTGATCAGGAAATTGCCAAAATTGTTACTGGTTTCAGAAATTCAAGAACATTATCCAAGATAGATGTCACAGGAGAAATCTTGTGCTTATCCTAGCTGGATTTGTGCTATATAAGAGAAGATGTCGGAAACTGCAGAATGGACAATCCAGGAGTTGATAGATTAATTCCTAGCCCACCACAGCAACAGATAATGAGTTGATCCAAAAATTCAGGTACAGCAAAGCAGCTATTTCCTCTTTATAGCAGACAAAAAGTATTTAGAAATTACAGGCCACGTTGCTGATGTTTCTGGTTGATAGTGCAAATATCGTCTGGTTTTAATATGTGCAACTGTTTTTTTTTTTTTCCATTCTGTGACTTGGGGCTCTGTATGCTAGTGATGAATATTTGCTGCATAATTTACTGTACTTCTTACATGTCTTATGCAATAATAGTGATTACATAGTCTTATGACATCACAAATGGCACACCATTGTGCAAATGATTGCTTTTAACCATATACAGTATTCCTAGATTTCCCCTTGTGTGATGGAAAATGGGTATTGCCGAGGACTGTCACTTTCAATAAAGGTTGCCATTTTTGTTGGGGACAAGGCTGCACATCTTTGGCAGGCACAGATTCTGGTACTATGGGCCTTATTCTAGCTCAATCTTTCTGACAAATTCCTTCTTAGATGGACAAAACCATGTGCACTGCAGGGGGGCAGATGTAAAATGTGTCCAGAGAATTCGAGTTGGGTGAGTTATTTTGTTTCTGTGCAGGGAAAATACTGGCTGCTTTATTTTTATACTGCAATATAGATCTCACTTTGAAGTAAAACCCCACCCAAATCTAATTATCTCTGCACATTTTACATCTGCCCCCTTGCAGTGCACATGGTTTTGTCCATCTAAGAAGGATTTTGTCAGAAAGAGTGAACTCGACTTTAGATGGCTTTTTCACTCTCCCCATAATAGTTTTGGGGGGCATGACCTAATCTGAGAAGGTGGTCACGCCTCCTGCGATTAAGCCATGCCCCCAATTTTACCAGGCCTGGCATACCTCTTGGCTGCCCTGGTCACTAGCACCATATAAACTGGCATGCTAGAGCCCAGTATAAAATTTAGTCTGGGCTGAAGTATGGACAAGAAAGGAAGTATTCTCCCTTTTATGCTCCTACTCCTCTCACCGAGCCAATGATTTGGTAGTCCACAGGGCCAGTGCTATGCTGTTTTGCACCCCCCTACAAACTATAAATATGCACCCTCCCATACTTTACAAAGAGACGGCGCGTGCTGAAGGCACACGCTGAAAAAAGGATATATACAGTAATGCCTGTAGTGGTAGTATTGCCTCTTATACACATAATGGGCCTAAATCAGTACCGCTTGCTAAGCAGCGGTTGTTTTCTGCTTAGCAAGCAGCTTAACACCACCTGGCCGAATGCCCACCGCTGAATCCCCCCAGTAACACGCAAGGGGATGTACGCCAACATATCCCCTCGCAGGCAACCATCGAATGATTTCTCTACCCTTCGGAAATGAAAATCAGTCTACTCTAAACTGACTTTTTTCCACTGGAGTCTGCTGAAGATGGGGTAGGCATTGGCATCATGTGACATCAGCCGCCCACCCCCAGCAGGCATTGGCCCACCTGCAATCACAGGGGAACACCCAGAGCCGAATTTCCCATTAGGCACGTGAGGCACGTGCCTAGGGGCGGCACAAGTTTAGGGGCGGCACTTGGATGCCTGTGATGGTACTGTCAGCCCAATATGTACGAATAACTGCAAAATATCCACTATACTGTACTATATTCCATCTTAAATAGAGTGTAAATGGATAGCACTTGCAGATACTGCCCCTGTAAACTGTCCTACTTAGTAAATATGTATTCATAATAAAAGAACATGTCACAGTTAGTGGCTTTTTATATATATATATATATATATATATATATATTGGCTATTATCAAATGAGGGCTTATAAGTAATCAATAAAAATAATATAATTAGACAGGGGATGGGGGGCGTAATTATTGTTGTGCCTAGGGGCGCCGTCATCCCTAAATCCGCCCCTGGGAACACCCAGTGTTTAATGGGGATGCCCATAAAACACTGGGCGTTCCCCTACTCCGTCCACTATCCGCTCCCCTCCCTCCCTTACCCTTTTGAACGCCTCGGCAAATGTGATGCGCAAATCCTCGCATGCGCAGACACCCCCCCCCACCATCGGAACAAGGCCTAATTTGGCCCTGTCTGAGCCATACAGAATAACACCAAATGTGCCCAGTAGCAGCAGTGACCTGTGCCAGAAAAGGAATTAGTGCCCCACCCCCTCCCCCCACACACACACTAAAAATTGCCACAGTGCAAGCTGAAAATGTAGGGTGTGATTTGTGGGGAAGAGGCATGGCCACATAATAGTATGAATTCACATAACACCACACAGTATTGCTACTTTAAAAAATTGCCTCAACTAGAGCTCCTTAGGCACAGTGCAACAGGTAAATCCCCTTTGACATGCTGTGCCAGGTACTGCACCTTCAATACACTGCACCAGGAAGAGCCCCTTGGACTCAATGTGCCAAGATTACACACAACATAATGCCCATTACACATTGTCACACAGCATAATCCCCATTACATATTGGGGGAAATTTACTAAAGGAAATTTGAAAAAAATAGGTGTATTTGTATCCAGAAATACACTTATTTTTGACATTTAGGGGGAAAATTACTAAAGGAAATTTGTAAAAAATAGGTGTAAAAATAGGTGTATTTGTATCCAGAAATACACTTATTTTTGACCTTTACCATCCCGAAAATATGGCAATTCGTATTTGTATTGATAGCACATCAATACGAATATGAATTGCCGTATGTTCGGGATAGTAAATGTCAAAAATAAGTGTATTTCTGGATACAAATAAACCTATTTTTTTTTACAAATTTCCTTTAGTAAATTTCCCCCATTATGTCACACACCGTAATGCTCATTTCACCTTTTGCCAACCACCATAATGCCCATGAAATATTTTGCCACACACTATAATGCTTAGCTCACCATAATATCCATTAGTTTTTATGTCACTAAACTTATTGCCCGTTATATATTATACCACATGACATAATGCCTATTGCAAATTATACGGCACACTGTAATGCAAATACATAGTATACCACACACCTTATTGCCCATTGCCTATTATGCCGCACATTGTAATGCTTAGCACACCACAATGCCCATTACACATTATGCCACACAGCGTAATACCCATTACATATTATAACACATCCATAATGCCTATTGCATATTATACCACTCACTGAAATGCACCCTACATATTATACCACACACTGTAATGCCTATTACATATTATACCACACACCGTAATGCATATTACACATTATACCAAACACTGTAATGCTTATTACATACTATACCACTCACCTTAATGCCTATAACATATTATGACACACACTGTAATGCCCATTACATATTATGCCACATGCCATTATGCCTATAACATATAGTAAAGAGCCCAGTGGTGGTAGGAGGTCCCTAAACCCAGGTGATTGATAGACATTTGGGGGTTACATAGTTACATAGTAGATAAGGCTGAATAAAGTCCATCGAGTTTAACCTAGATTTTAATAGCTTATCTCTTGTAAAAGACAGAATAGGATTCTTATTTGTACCCTTGGATGTTTTTATCCAATAAATGTTTGTCCAACCTTATTTTGAACGTATTTATTGTGTCTGCCAACACCACCTCTCCAGGAAGAGAGTTCCACAGTTTGACTGCTCTTACCATAAAGACATTTTTTCTTTTGAGGGAACAAAATCTTCTTTCTTCTAATCTAAACTCGTGCCCTTGTGTCCTAGATTCCTTTCTTGCATTATAAAGGGCGATTGACAGTTCCTTATATTGGCCCCTGATATATTTGTACATGTTGAGCATGTCCCCCCTTAAACGTCTCTTCTCTAGTGTAAATAGTCCCAAAGTGCTCAATCTCTCCTCGTAGTTTAAATTCTCCATTCCACTGATTAGCTTAGTTGCTCGTTTTTTCTCCAATTCTATGATGTCCTTTTTATAGTGTGGGGCCCAGAACTGTACTAAATATTCAATGTGAGGTCTAACCAATGCCTTGTACAATGGCATAATTACTTTTGAGTCCCTAGTTTCCATGCCCCTTTTAA
The DNA here is from genome assembly GCF_055691185.1 of Crinia signifera. Lineage (NCBI taxonomy): Eukaryota > Metazoa > Chordata > Amphibia > Anura > Myobatrachidae > Crinia > Crinia signifera. The sequence continues at coordinate 196,943,915 of NC_139222.1, read as the reverse complement.
TACATGCTAGAATTCTGTTGGCCTTTTTTGTTGCTATGCGACATTGAGCACTACACCCCAGCTTGTTATCTATTTGGACTCCTAGATCCTTTTCAAGTACTCAAATACCCAATGCCTCCCCGCTTAGGTTGTAACTAGCACACTGGTTATGCCTCCCGAGGTGCATAACCTTGCATTTATCCACATTGAATCTCATCTGTCACTTTTTAGCCCACTCATCTAGCTTGTTAAGATCAGTTTGAAGTGCAGTTACATCCTCTGTTGATGTAATAACTGTACTTAATTTTGTGTCATCAGCAAAGATGGATACATTACTGAGTAACCCCATCACAATATCGTTAATATATATGTTAAATAAGATGGGCCCTAGTACCGAACCCTGTGGCACTCCACTTAGTACTGGTGTCATATTTGATACGGCACTATTCACAACCACTCTTTGTTCTCTATTACACAGCCAGTTCCCTACCCATCTACAGGTATTTGCCCCTAATCCCAGGTCCTCCATTTTATTTATAAACCTCTTGTGTGGTACTGTATCAAAAGCTTTTGCAAAATCTAGGAAGACCACGTCTACTGCGTTTCCATTATCAAGGTTTTTGCTGACATCCTCATAGAAGCCTAGTAAATTTGTCTGGCATGAACGATTTTTCACGAACCCATGTTGGTTAATACTAAGTAAACTATGAAGGTCTAAATATTCCATGATACCATCCCTTAAAATCCCTTCAAATATTTTAAGGGTGGCACATGGCTGTTTATTGGGTGTATTAGGAAAAACGCAGGCATATCCAGGCGTTTTCAGGGAGGGCTATTTGCAGGGTATGCAATATTTTCACAGCCTATTCGCAGGCTTGCTCAAGGCAGGATTTCCCTATGTCCGGATGTGCATTGTGCATGAAAATCTTCAAAATGAAACACATGCCTATAATGTCCACAAACATTGCAAAACAATGGCCTTGTGGGCTGTGGGCTGCCATTTATATCAATGTTATACATCTCATTAGTCTAGCCCACATGTCTAGTATAGTTCATGAGCAAGTGGTTTAGATAAAGGATGATGAACCTTCATTTCCTGGGGCCTAATGGAATTTTTCTGTCTGTTCTTACTAGGCCCCTGGCTTGGGGAATTACATGACCTGCTTTGCATCAATGTGACTGGCACAATGAGTGTAGCTGTCACAAAGCTTCAGAACAAGAGATATGATGAAGAAACTTTAACTGAGTTATGCACAATTAAATGTGATGACTGTTAAAAATAAACCTGAATGTGATTAAATTGAACCGAAGTACGTGACAGAACGTAGAGATAGTAGTAGTTACTCTGATTTTCTTTTGTAAATGGATTGAACAGTTAAAAGCTGCATTAGTGTTTCATTATTTCTTTACCAATGGTTAATTACCTCAAGCAATTATCTTATACAGCGAAAAGGTTAATGCTCTTTTCCCCATGGCTGCTCAATTATAAGGAGAGCAAAATCCATGCTTACTGAAGCTTATTTTATGGCTATTCTAAGTGGGCAATGCCTGAATAATCTACAATGTTAGACACTTCAGTGTACTAGCGAAGTCTTTGCTTTGTGAGAATAGATTGTGCTCACATAGCTCAGTCATGTACTGAGAATTTAAAAGCTGCCCTCAGCATTTAAGAATGCAATAAACCAGTCTAAGCAATGGTATTAAACTTCATTTATGCATTTGGTCTAGATAAATATGTCTGCAGTAGCAGGGTACAAACCCATACCTCCCGACTTTGAGGAGGGACGAGGAGCGCAATTTTTTTGGGCATGGCCTAGTGAAAAGGGCACGTGGTCTATACGCGCAACACTCCCACAAGGCTACGCCCTATTGTTGCCGCTGTGGTGGATTGAATAGACACAGTGTCTATTCACGGGCTAGAAGGGGGACTCACAAACTTATGGGACTCAAGGGGGATTCACGGGCAACAAGGGGGACTCCCAACTGTCCCCCCCCTGCTGCAGGACACTGCCAGCCCCGGGCGGGACGCGGGAATGTCATTAAATAGAAATATTTTGAGTTTAAAATGTAGTCATAACACATGCCAAGGTGGCACAGGCATGGCCAGGGTATGCAACGCAATCTTGCGGTTATTTCTTATTTTCTTTCTTTTTAAATCGGGGGGGGGGGGGGGGGGGGGTAGTAGCCAGTGCTGATAAATGACAATGGCTTCTTTTGAAAGCAACATTTGCTAAGTTTTTTTTGCCAGCAAAAAATTTATTAACTAATGCATGGAGCCATCACTGAATTCTCAAAAAACTGAAATGGCCATGAAGCCAAAAATGTAAGCTCTCACAGACAAGGCCCTCTACCCTAATGTGCTATTCCTTCTCTCACTTTGAGAGTCCGCAGTCCACAGTATAAATATAATCCCACATACTGAGTCCCCAATTATGGGGTAAAACTATTATTTTATTTATGTATATGTGTACGTCTATGTTTTGTTCGTTGACAAAAATTTTTTACTTATCAACTAATAAAGGCTAATTTTTATACACTGTAAATATTACACAAGCGTGCCCCACAAAAAGAGGAGTCCATTTCTTCCTGTCCGTATTCCCTATGTGATTATACTCTCCGCGGAACACCTCCACCAAAATTACTGATACGCCTGTATCATATACATAAAATTATGGGTTATACAATACAATTTCTGATATATAAAAAGATCCCTTTACCTAGGGATGTACACTCACAATTATTCAATATAGAAGTGCAGCCTGTGCAGCAGTAAACTTCCCAAACTTTTCCCTTCAATTTTGCCCCTCCAACAGACCCAAGCATAGGGTAAAAAGTACCCGCTCACCCCCCTCTCAATGGCACTGTATACAACACAATAAACAGACTCCCTTAAGTGGATCCTTAACCCCTTGAGCGGTGGGATTTCCTGGGGCAGGACAAAATTACCAGGGCAGGTTTCCTGCCCCAGAAACTCTCACCACAGAAGGGGCAGCCACTGGCTTCTGCTGCAGCCCCAGCTCCCCAGGGGCTGCTACTGCCTGCTTTATCTCTCTTTGGCCGCTTGTGGGGCTTGAAAGCGCTTGGTTGTTCGGGCACTAACCCTGCACTAACCCTGCCCATCTCCCTGAAGTGGAGGCAGGCAGGGAATCTGCTCCCCACTGGGGTGTGATAGGACCAATCGCACATCCCCATTAGATGGAGCGCCTCTCCGCCAGCCTGTGAGAGCTCAGCCGATTCCCTGAGCTGGCTGAGAGGTGCTCCATCTGTACTTTTACATTCTCAAAGGCGTGTACCAGATTGCTGTCGTCGCATTGGTCTCACCCAAAGTTCTGCAATGATATCCTCTCACTAGCAGATTTCCATTAGGCCTCCGTCTCAGTTTCCTGGGGTGTTTCAGTAGCTACAGTAGCTCTCCTAGATGCCAAGCATTGGTCGTCTATGGTCTCTAGGTCAGGAGTTGCCTCAGAGGCTGTCAGTTTGTTAGTCATGCCAGGTAACCAGCTCTTGCAGCAATGGGAAGTCACTGCAGCTACCACCTTTAATGGTTGGCCTTGTACACATGGGCACTCCTCAAAATTGGCATGTATACACAACACCCTACAAAAGGTAGGACCTTGTCAGCTCCTGAAAGAAGCACGTTGGCAGCGAAAATGGTGAGCTCACTGCCAGTATCCACCAGTCCAGATCTCCTGGCCTCCCAACTACAACAGGAACAGGGTGGACTCCACTTGGAATACACCTGCAGCAGCCATGCTGACCATCGGCCGGGCTGCTTTTCCTGCACTGCAGTCCATCTGCACTCCCTGTTTTGGGCAGTGGAGCAGTTGGCAGGAGATCTGTGTCATTATATATAATATCAGTATATAATATCTCTTTTCTTTCAGAGATTTCTGATCCAGAGTCACAACAATACTCACAAATGCATCAATACTCACAAACTGATACATACGCATCAATACCCACAAACTGATACATACGCATCAATACCAATAAACTGATATATACACATCAATACCCACGAACTGATACATACGCAACAGTTCCAATTTTTCTATATGGTATAGAGTGTCCATTAATTAAGCCGGATACACAAGTGTCCTTGGCTCTCACTGCAGTATGCCACTCTGGGCTAACAATTTGAGAACTCACGCTATGCTAAGCCACTCTGGACAAGCAAGTTGGAAGTTCTGGGATAACAAATCATGTCAGTCCCAGGTGAATTTCATACATCTGGTACACGTGACTTTCTCAAAAGGCCTGCCTACCCAGATGCTACCCAGAGCCAGATTGAGGGGTAGCAGTAAATGACACTCTACCCCGGGCCCCATCTGTCAGTAGGTCACAGATCAGAGCACACTGACATCATCAGCTCTCCTGCTGGTGCAGCAGCAGAAGTTAGAACCAGGCAGGAAGATTGTGAGCCACCTGAGTCCTGTACCAGTGTGTAAGTAGTACAGAGGATTGGGTGCGAGGCCCTGTGTCTTAAGTGCCCCAGACCCTCTAAAGCAGTGATTTTCAACCCTGGTCCTCAAGTACCCCCAAAAGTACATGTTTTCCAGGTCACCCAGCAGGTGCACAGATTATTCAGGCACATTTTAAAAGATCCACAGGTGGAGCTAATTATTTCACTTGTGATTCTGTTTAGAGACCTGGAAAACGTGCACTGTTGGGGGTACTTGAGGACCAGGGTTGGGAACCACTGCTCTAAAGGATTAAGTTGGCATTGAAGCTACCAACACTATGCTTTTACAGGTTGGGCTAGGAAAACCCAGACCCAAATATGGTAGTGGCTCCTCCAAGCCACCATGGGGTCTGTGGGAACATTACCACACCACTGCTCCCAATCCGTACAGTGACAGACTCTGTAAGAGTGATGTTAGCTTCAGGGCCGGCGCCACCAGTAGGCAGGACTAGGCATTTGCCTAGGGCGCCGTCCACTGGAGGGCGGTAATGAGCCGCCAAGGAGAGGTACCATAGAGGTACCATAGAAAGCTGGGAGCGGGTAGCAGGTCAGACAGAGGGCTTCCCTCTCCCCCCCCCCCATCCCGGCTGTGAATCAACGCTGCCCTCCCCCTGGATGCGGGGGCTGCGGCAGCAGTATTGCCCGCACCCCCCCCCCCGGAGCGCGGGTGCCCCCATCCCGGCTGTGAATCAACGTTCCCCTCCTGGAGTGCGCGCGGGGGGGTTTGGTGCATCGGGCGGTGGTCGGAGGATTTGCCTGGGGCGGAGGGGAGGCTTGCACCGGCCCTGGTTAGCTGCTGTGCAACAGGGGGACAAGCCGATCATCGCCCCATGCAGTTGAACAGCTTGTCCCACTGTAAAAACGGACCTGCTGGGGCATTGCTCCTGGGATTTTGGCCTGGGACCCTTTCACACAGCACTGCACCTGGGTTTTTCCTGGACCAACCCTGGAAAAAAGGCTGGTGTGAATTTTCTATTACATGAAATGTGCGAGACAATGCTTACTTACAGTATAATGTTTATATGAAGAAACAGTGTGCACCGGACCATTTTCAGGTCTTGGTTTTGGATCTGGATTGGTTTTCCAAAACCATTTGGATCAGTATTTTGTTTTTTGAAAAAATGATAAAAAGAGCAAAAATCACACAATTTTATTTGTGTTCCTACAGTATGATTAACCTCAACAATATTGATTTCCACTCATTTCCATATGTCAGTAATTGTAGACAGAATAAACAGAATTTCTCAGAAAATCAATGTGCCCCTTTGACTGCAGCTATACGTGTATCTCAGGGTCTACCATGCCCCTTACAACAACCTAACAAAAAAATCGATGAAATACACAATCAATAGCGCTGTTCTATAAATATGGCCTTGGAAGTTATTTCTCTACAATCGAGAACACTATTGAAGCATGAATTTCACGGTGATTCACCCGGCATCCTATATCACCAAACTGACATGGTGATGATGCCCTATATGCACATAAGGGTTTCTTTTATGGCCCAGATGGATAGCTGAATGAACTTCAGGCTCCCTCACTCACAAATGTGATACAGGTGACAGCTCCTACAGTCCAGAGTTAAGCTGTAATACGGTGCAGATGTTGTGTGTGATATGCAGTAAAAATTGCATGTTTTGGCGTGATCAAAAAATCGCACTTCAAAATACGCATTTGGATGTTTTCTCATTGAAAACATCTAGATTGCAAATGTAACTATTGACAATTCCTCATATCTCCGATGCCATCGGGCTGATGCTTATCTTTTTCATTGTCTATGGTCATGCCCTCTTATTCAATACTTTTGGCACCTAATTAGACAATATGCAGAATCTAAACTTATTAACCACGTCCCATTTACACCAGATTGGGCAGTGTTGGGGACCTTCAACCCCAATCAACGCATGACTCTAAATAGCAAAAAAATATAGTTAGCCCTCAGTGCAGTAGGACGTAAAACTATATTACAAAGTTGGCTTTGTAAATTCACACCAGCCTTTTTTCCAGGGTTGGCCCAGGAAAAACCCAGGTGTAGTGCTGTGTGAAAGGAGGGTCCCAGGCCAAATTCCCAGCCTCCACAGATTTCATTATTTAAGAAAAACAATTATTTCATCTTCAGGATGGATTGGATGGAAACACTGTTAAATAAAGAGAAAAAGGTAGCAAAATGTATCTCTCTATGGGAATCCTATATAGATACTTTGCCACTTCCAATGAGAAAAGAACTACATACAGTAGTAGCCTACAAAATACTACCTGGTATCTTACCAGACTCGCAGCAAATGATCCCCCAATAAATTAGCATGGTCAATAAATGGCCATGCATGCGTGCTTCCCAGGCTCTGGAAAAAGATACATTAATAGTATTGAAAACCCAGACTCCACAATGGCAGATTAAAAGCTCCATTTACTGTATTCGTTGTTGTACTCCATTGTATAGTGTAAATGACTGTTGACTATTAACAATAATCTCTGACTGCTCTTAAAAACTCTACGGCTACAGTATTTAAAACATTAATGGAATTGTACATATATAATGCTTAACATGTTATGGTTATCTTTAGTGTAAAGCTGTATTTTGATGCCTCAATACAATAAAAAAAGTATTAAAAAAAAAACAAGATTGCAAATGATATAAGAAGCAATTTTTTCAAATCACAGCCTAAACATGACCAAAAATAATAAAAAATTTTTTTTTTTGCAGTGATCAATGAGATCTGATATTGGGTTTGTCAATTGCCACCCCCCCTTCCCCCGGGCTCTTTGAGCTGGTCCTGATTTCTCAAATATGGGGGGGGAGATTAACTGGGGCCCCCTTTTTTTAGAAACCAGCACTGGGCTTTTGGATCAGCCCTGTTTCCAAAAATAATACGGGGGATAAAAAGAATATGGATTCCGCCATATTTTGAAACCAGCACTGAGCTCCAATAGCCAGTGTTGTAATCAACAGAGGGTGATGGGGGGGGGGGGGACCAGCCCAGGACACCTTGTTTGTGTGTAATCTTGTGTGGATGAGAGACCCCAGGTGATTAAATCAACCATTTCTCCATATGGTTCCACACTTTAAATTGTGTTCTTGAGTGCACATAACAGTTTCTTAATGCTTCTGACAGGTATAACAGGATAAAAGATCTCCTTCTTAGTGTGTTTAATAACAGAAACTTGCATCACAATTCTGTCTCGAATGCCTGTAAGGGTTTCTTTAATCCTTTAACTGCTGGTATATCTGAGAGCATGGATAAACATTCATATATCAGTAATAAGCAGAACTTACTTAATGGTTCTTTCTCGCGTGCATGTAGCGTGTTCTTTAAATATGGATCCAAGATGATAAGGTATTAAAAGATTTAATTACAGTCCACAAAGAAAATTCATACAAAGGTAAACAATATAACAACGGGAAAGCCAGAGGTGTTTCTTGGGAGCGCAGTGTGTGCATTCAGTCCAAAGCGCTGCAGATGCATAGACTGGGCAGCTCACATCCTCAGATGGAAATAGGCAGATCTCTTTAAATTAAAATGCTGACCGTGGTATAGGCGGCATGAGCGGGATCCACATCAACGCGTTTTGGAAATAATTCCTTTTTCAAGATGTGCCGCGGTCCTCTCCCTGGCAGTTTTTAAACCCAGCTGTCTGATCACGTGACTGTTTCCAGTCAATAGGCTTCCCTAAAACCTGGCCCCTAAAAAGATGGTACATAGCACTAACAACATTCCAATATATTGATCTTTTTTATACATGTTTTAAATGAAATAATGGTGTGCAACATAGTAAACTATACAAAGCAGAATAATATATATATATATATATATATATATATATATATATATATATATATATATATATATATATATATATATATATACAGTGGTCGAAGTGGAAATTTTGAAGTGGGGGTATGGAAATTTTGAAGTGGGGGTATGGAAAAGCAAAGAGTGAATATAGTGCGCACCTTCGGACACCCCCCTGTCTATCAACGTCCCCTGCCAGACTGCCCCGTTGTACAGGGGTATTACAAAAGCACAATATGCGCTGCTGAGTGATCAGAGAGCATCCTGAGGGGAATTTTTTTATCTTCAGATTAAAGTGGCGGTATGGCATACCCCCGTATACCGCCCCACTTCGACCACTGTATATATATATATATATATATATATAACAGTGTGCTGGTCCGGCACTCCCAATGAAATCGGCAATAGAGTCCTGGTGCCTTTACAATGGGGTATACAAATAGAAGGAGCTGGTGCGGCACTCAGTAAAGCAATAATAAAGCAAACTCACGGAGCCATAAAGTTAGGACAACGTTTCAGTTGTATTCAACAACTTTTGTCAAGTCTTACATACATAGAATAGTGCAAAAACATACCTTTATAGTGACATGCATATACTGAGTGAGCAGTGATGGACGGCGCCGGGCAGGACACCGCGTCTATCCGGAAGCCGCCACTAGTGATGACGTCGTGGCGCATCAGCGTCACGCACGTCCATTCTGTGTACCCCATCACCATGGCAACTATGGAAGAAAGCAGAGCGCAGCGTGAGGACCAGTATACAATGAACAAAGCCTAACAGAGGCTAACTCATGAAAGGCAATAATGACAAAACATGCTATGCAAGTGAATAAACGCACAATACATGAGAACAATGCTGACAAAAAGCAATAAACAATACAGGATTACATGGCTGCAGTGACTGGTCAGCTGGCGGGGATAAGGTGTTTAACGGAAGCTCGCATAGGAGATCATTTCATTTAGGCCCTTGGGGGCCACAACATCAAGGTCATGAATCCATCTAGCTTCACATTGAATCAATTTTAAAGAGCGGTTACCGCCTCTAATGGACCAAGGAATCGTATCAATGATGCGATAGCGCAATGATGACAGGGGATGTTTGGCATTATATATATATATATATATATATGTGTGTGTGTGTGTGTGTGTGTGAGCGGAGAGGCTGGCACTCTATTCCTCTGTCGGGTAAAGGAGCCTGGTGCCTTCACAGCGCGGACAGGCGGTGCTGGGCGCGGGATACAACTGTGGGTGGGAGCGCGGCACTCAGGGCGATGCAAAAATAAATCAACACGTAGCCAAGCTAAGGTGGTTGACGATTCAGCCTTGCGGCTTTTATCAAAACAGTTAACATACAGAATGGTGTTTACTCACCACTATAAGTAGAGCAGAATCACTCGTTTGTGCAAGGACAGCGGCCATCTCTTTCCGCCCACAGCAGGCGACTTGGGATGACGTCACTGATTAGGAGACTGTTGCCATGGTTTCTGGTCAACAGTGTGACAGACTGTGTATGACAATAAAGTTGTTGAGAATAAAAAAAAACAGACTTTTGTGTTAAAGAGCATAATTGCTATAATGTAATAAAGGCCCTTATTCTAGTTCATTCTTTCTGACAAATTCCTTCTTAGATGGGCAAAACCATGTGCACTGCAGGTGGGGCAGATGTAACTTGTGCAGAGAGAAATCGATCTGGGTGGGGTTTTACTGCAAAGTGAGGTCTATATTGCAGTGTAAAATAAAGCAGCCAGTATTTACCCTGCACAGAAACCAAATAACTCACCCAAATCTAATTCTCTCTGCACAAGTTACATCTGCCGCCCTGCAGTGCACATGGTTTTGTCCATCTAAGAAGGAATTTGTCAGAAAGAATGAACTAGAATAACCCCCAAAGTGCTGAAATTAGACAAAAATGTAAAAACCAATAACTAAAAAAACTTGCCGCTGTCACTGCAAAACTTGTGATTCACTCTGGACAAAACAATCATATCAACGTATATAGTGCAAATATAAACATTGCGATAGCGGGTTATCTACTTAAAGTGACAGTACAGATACATATACAAATGATTTCTAAAATGAAGCAATCATGCACTAAGGGCTAACTGGCAGCACTATATTTTATGATCAACTTTACTTGCAGAGGTTATATATGGATAAGGGTACATCAGTCAATTCTCTCAATAGGGCTGTTTATCAATGCTTTTCAGCGATACTTTTTAATGTGCTTGTGACAGCTGCAGAGGTCCTCACTGTAGGAAGACTATTGATATGGGGTTTTATTTCATAAAAACTATGTAGGCTTAACTGCTTGTTAAGACCCCTAGGGGCCAGGGTCTCTAACTTGAAGATCCACCTGGCCTCTAGTTGGAGTAATTTTTTTCCCCGAATCTTGTCTTCTCATTACAGTCGACGTTTGCAACTTGTATACCTGCATTCCCCACCAGGCAGGTTTGCAAGCGGTGACGAGATTACTCACTAATAACGTCAATTATCGAGGTCCAGATTTGGATGAAGTCACATCGACGAAACACGTTGGGCAACCTAACCTCCTACCATCATTGAGTTAAGCTCTTTTTATTAAATGTTATTTTTATATATTATTTGCATCAATGTACATGTTTTATATGTAGAAAGCCTTCATATACATATATATATATATATATTTTTATCTATATATATTTTTTTATATATTTTTTGTATTTTTATGAATTTTTTACCCATGTCCTTATATACCTTTCTGTCATCTAATTAAATAAATATATTTTTATTTATAAAACAGCCTTAATAACACAGTAATTAGTTGCCGCTATCTTTATCCATTTGCTCACATTTTTAAAAGTGATATACCATCACTATTTTTTAAAGACTGGCTGACACCCTTTACTAATAAGGGAATATTACTGTTACCACTAAGATCTCACCCTAGCACAGGTGGCGCCGCTCATACAAATTACATATATATATATATATCATGGACAGAAATGAGCGTCACTCCAGGTACTTAGAAGTAAAAAAATTCGGTACTTCTTTACTTTCACGGCGCCAGCATGAATAGTGGAGGTATGAACTATCCATGTTGGCATGGCGTTAAGTTCCTTTATTTTACATAGTTTGTGGCGAGCGTAGAAGCCGGAAGTAGCACGGCGCCATGCTGGCGCCGTGAAAGTAAAGAAGTACCAAAAATTCTTATAAGTACCTGGAGTGACGCTCATTTCTGTCCATGATATACATGCACTGGGCTCAACCCCAGTGACCAGAGGGCACCCAGGCCAAGAAATAACAGGAGAGCAGGAGTCAATGTATAGTGTCAGACCTTTCTGCAAAATAAATAAATATATATATATATATATATATATATGTGTGTGTGTGTGCAAATCAACAACATTCACAAGTAGTTTTTTTCCTTCTTGCTCCTCTTGCAGGGATTATTGGTTAATCCTCATAACTCTGTGTTCATATGGGATCCTAAAATTAAACTCAGCAGCATGTGTGATTTGCATGTTGGCACCATATTGTGATTATGTATTTTTTTATCAGCACTTAATTTTATTAAATAGATTCATATTGAAAACTTTGTTTTGATCCAATCATTGTTGTATATTTACAAACTATATTCAAAATACATAGATGATTGGCAGCAGAACAAATCATCTATACTGGATTTCAAAGGGAAGTATATAATATATTATACAGAACCTCTCTGGTTTACACTATCTCAGTTTATATAACACCATCACTACTTGGCACACATGGCATTCTATCAAATTTTTCTCACACTTGGGTGACTAAACTCGACATAAATGAAATGATCTAATACTTAATATCAGCAGCCAAATCACTGGAATATGAACAGCTGTTGATTGCTCTCAGGGTCTGATTTAGAGTTGGACATAAAAATATACCTGGTAGAGCTCCTAGTATAGCTGCAATTAGTGAAATGGAACTATATAACCAGTCAAAGAGAATGAATACACTACTTGATTTATTTGATTTGATGGTGCATATGAAAAACAGTCTTTTTTTACTCCATAAGAATTTTTGTTCTTGCTATCATTGTTTTTTTTAAGAACTTTTTCTATTTAGTTTAAAGACTGAACATTCCGTCTCTTCTGTTCTACTCTAAGCGTAACATGTCTCGAGCTGTATATAATGGGGGAAATTTACTAAAATACCAATGGCTACTAATACGCCTATTCGTAGCCATTCGTACCCGTATATGGCTATAAATTCATATTTTGGACTTTACAATATAAAAAAGGAATTCTTATCCTTATTCATGGCACATTTGTATTCGGATTTCAGAATACGAGTGCATACGCCATCAAAAGAATATGAGAAGGAATCACCATTCAGTCGAATGGGGATTCCTAATTTACTAACCGGCCATCTGTAATATACGGCTGGTAATTGCTGCATAAATACGCCTGGAAAGTACTCCTCATTTTCCAGACATATTTGGCATTAGTCTGTACAGATCCGTCAGATCCGTGCAGGCTTCGGTGTAAAAAAAATAGAATAATTAAATAAATAATTTTAAAAAATGGCATGGGCTAACAAGCCATGGGCTCAAAGAGCTGGTCCTGGTTTTAAAAATCCAGGAAACAAAAGTCATAGGGGTTCCCCGTCATTTTTAAAACCCACACCAGGCTCAAGGGCTGGCCCCAGTTCCCAAAATATTAGGAAGGTAAAGCCACAGCCGTGGAAATCTATTTATATTAGTTCCCTCAGCTAAAGCATTAACCTCCTGGTCGGTCAGCAGGGGAAGGGACCCTGGGGAGTAGGGACCTCCCAATAAAGGGGTCGCCCCCCTCCAGGATTAACCCTACCCAGGCTTAAGCCCAGGCGGTGAGCACCGGGCTGATTCTAGAGTAAAAAGAAGAATTAACTATTTTGTTCTGCTGTGGAACTGTGAGTTACAGCAAGCCTCCTCCGCATACTGGGACTTGGAGAACCACGAGTCCCAGCAAGTGGGGCATTAATGGGCATGCTGGGACTCTTAGTTCCACAGCAGAACCAATAGCCCAAAAAGAAAAAACACTGATAAAGATTTTTCACTGATTTTTTGCTGCCGACCACAGGAGGATGAGAACAGAAATAGCGTGGGCCAGCAGAACTCATGCCCAATTTAATTGTTCACACAGCATCTATAGCTACAGCCTTCCAAAAAACAATTGAATTCCCCCCACCGTATGTATATGTAGGACACATAGGATAATAACCAGTTACCACCAAGCTGTAACAATAGATTTGCCATTTTATTTGTTTCTAATTGTTTAATTAAGTTTATTTGGTAAAGAGTTATATGGTCATATATTATTTAATGATGAAGGCATGTTACCACATCATTATTATTTAGAATTATTATGTTGCATTTTCCACAATGTCCCTCCCTATGGGTGGGACTTTTTAACGTGTGCAGGACAATGGAGGCACGTCCAAGGATCACAGGAGCGTGCCACAAGTAAAGAGGACCTGGCCTAATTGCACGCCCCTTCTCTATATGAGAGCAAAGAAACAAACAGCAGCACTCCGAGGAAACTTATCAAATCAAGTGTTGTATAGTGGCAGTGGCGGATTATCCACCGGGCGACAGTGGCGGTAGCCCCAGGGCCCCCACATCCACCACCCCACTGCTGCGGCGGTGGCGGGTGGGTGGCAGGCAGCGCGGGGCGGGGCAGGTAGGGGGTCCCAGCGGCGGATGGGAAGTCACCCATTGGATCCCTGCAGCAGATGTGAACCAGTCCACCGCACGGACCCCGCCGCTGACTGCCCCACTGCTGCAGGGACAGCACGGCCCCCCAGCGCCGCACCGATCCCCGCGCTGCCCAGGTACCGGGGGGGGGGGGGAATACACACACCTGCCTCCATCCGGGAGCCTACCTCCGTCCGGGAGGGCACAGACCTTTTGTTGTCCGGGGCACCCCCAGACCTTAATCCAGCCCTGTATTATGGTCACCATACAGGCAATATTATGGTGACCATAATACAACACTTGATTTGATAAGTTCCCTCGGAGTGCCGCTGTTTGTTTCTTATACTGTGTGTGTGTATATATATATATATATATATATATATATATATATATATATATATATATATATATATATATATATACATATATATATATATATATATATATATATATATATATATATATATATATATACAGAACACTGATTAATAGCTACATGACAGTATTATATATATATATATATATATACATACATACATACATACATACATACATACATACATACATACATACAGAAAACAATTGTTTGTATTTTTGTGTCATATGAGAATAATTGGTTGATTTACTACCAAAAAACAAAACCTAAGTTTCATGGTACACAATCTATATTTGCATTGCAAATCATTCATTGAGTGCCTTACATCTAAACCAAATGTGATTAATCAGTTGGCATTATGCTTTTTCATTGCATTAATCTCTTAGGATAGGTACAGTAACATATGCATCATGCATCTGTCTGGTACAAATTCTGTAAAAAAAATGGCATAGATAAATCTGATTAGCAGAAATTACAGAAAAAGAGAAAATATGTCAAGTAAATTCAAACAATACATATACATACAGATGCAGATATAAGTCCATGCACAGCAGGAAAATATTTATTTACCATTTTGCATTTTTTCTAAGTTGGGAGTTCTTTTGAAGATAGGATGATGCTATGGGCAACCAAACAGATTCTATTATCTTCTAGAAGGTGCTGAATAAATAAGAAGTAGTTTCTGATTGGTTGCTATGGGCAACATCCCATCTTAAATGGAACTTTCATCTTAGTAACTAAACTCCCTACAGTGTGCATAATTCCCATATCCTGCGTGCAATCTGAAAAGGGCTACAGGGCGTAGTTCAGCCTTGGATGCAGTTTTGTGAAACAGCCTGTGAAGCCAGGGACAAGCCAGCCATGTTTTGTTTTCCAGTGGCCCTCCTGAATGGTTCTGACATGCCTGTGTTGTCCGGTTTGCCCCCACTAAACACTTGGTCATCACCCCCAATGGTCGATCACCACTCTATGTTACTATGGGGCGGGAAAAGCAGCGCTTCAAATTTGGCGCCATTCTGGCCTCCAATCTGAAATGCTGCCCCTGGTGGTTTGAATTTTTCACCTTTGGGGAGCCAATCAAGGCTCCCGAATCGGTGGCCAATGGGAGTCAGCTGGGAGGAGCCAATCAGCACTCACCGCACCATACTCGGCCCCGTCCCCGATCTTCTGTTGCTGGCCAGGATGGGCCAACGGCAGAAGAAAGAAGATGGCGGCTACCCCCGGAGAGGCCAGCAGGGGTGGAAAGCACTAGAACTGTCAAAGCCCCCCTCCCCTGCGGCCTCTCCCTCCTACCGGGCATTAGGCCCGTGGGGTATAGCCAGGCCCTCCTGGCCCGTGGTATTAGTCGGGTCATCCAGCACCAGTATCTGGGCACTAGGTCCATGGCCCCCAGTTAGCTGGGCACTAGGCCTGAGACCCCAATTGGTTGGGCAATCAAGCCCATGAGCTAGATTTTCAGGCACTAAGCCTGTGGGCACTCACAGGCACTAGGCCTGAACAGTCAGGAGTTTGGCATACTGTGTTCTAAGTGACTTTGGCATTTGGCCATTGCCACTCTGGCAATGTGAGCCGGACACTAGATCTGAGGCCTCAGAAGTAGGGCTCTAGGCCTGGGGCTGTCCATCCAAACCCAGATAGGCAGGCACTAGGCCTGTGGGTATTATTCTGGCCTTAGGTCTGCAGGTGTATAGGGGGAGGGGGGCACAAGGCCCAGTATTGTTATTACTAAATATGGATGGTAACTATCTCCTTTAAATATATATCTTCTAAGGAACTATCTACATATATACCCTAATTGAGCAATTAATATGGTCTTGCTGGTTAATTCATATAAGATGTGATTTCAATTTTATTTATTATTTCTTATTTGTATGTATTGCAACAAAAAAACATTCATTGAGATATATATATATATATATGTGCATTCAAATTTTTTTATACTTTGAAAAAATTAGTTCTGCGCTCTCTTATATAATTAGACAGTGTTAGGCTCTGCATGTATCAGTGTTCTTGTCTCCCACCGTCTTCAGTCCTGTACTTCACCCCCTCAGACCTGTGAGGAGAACTGAAGGATGAAGTACAGGATTAAAGACGATGGGTGTCATCTTGTTTGTCCATTTTTGTGTGTCTGTCTCTGCCTTCACGGAGAACATGGACCTTGCATCCCTGTCAAGTTTTCACTTAGGTGGACGAGTGCCAATAGGTGAAACTTCAGGTTTTGAGGCCGTGTGCCAAGGATGATGCTCCCCAGAGCCCGAAGCTTATTGTGTAGAGACGTTGGGGGATGGAGAGCACATCGGACTGCGTCCAGGAAGAACGGAACTCGCCTATTCTCCTTCCTTCTAGGTGATCGTGTCCGGGTGCCGGAGTTAACCAGGACCGTGGTTCGTCACAGCCTGAAGGTGAGAGGGTGTGGCGCAGGTAAGTGGTTAGGATACATCTGCACAGTAGCAGGCACCACACCAAACCGCCAACCCCCTTACACTTTCCTGCATGATTCTTTGACACACTATGTATTAGAAAAGCAATTTAAAAAAAAAAAAAAAAAATTCTCCTATTTAACAAATTGGGGATTAGGAAAAAACTCACTAAATGCAATTTTTAATAATCAATCTATTCCCAACTGGCACAACCATAGAGTGCTCATGTACAAATATCCTTTTTTTCCATAGGTAACTGTCAGATCTCTAGGATTGAATATTCTGTAGAACGCAAAATTAATAAAACTGGAATTCTATCTCTAATTGGACATCCTCTGTCAAATCAGGGTCATGAATGGATTTACATTTAAAGGTGAACAAATTCAAAGCATTGACGAATGGAGTACTACATTGACATTGAAAATGGACTCCAATTGACAATGTGCAGAGCTCCAGGACAATGGTAGCCATGGTTCTGCGAGTTGGAGGGATTACTGATTACAGTTTGATGGAGTACTTTTTTAAGGAAGCAAATCTGTGTCTAAAGCTCCATACAAGCTACAGTAAACACAACCTCAAACGATGTGGCTTAATTTGCCCCTTCACAGCAGTATCGTTAATAATATCGCTTAGTGTGTATGCTCCATATCATCACAACTGCACACTCCACTGAGTCATTAACAATATCCTCCATTGCTCTGCCTGTGGCAGGCTTAATGTCTCTTTACAATTCCTCTAAACATGGACTCTGTGTTTGTGGATCTGCATTTGGGAACTTTCACAGGCACACCCATGACACCACCATAACACACCCATGAGATGGCTTTTTTCTTCATTCACTTTAAGCCACGTGCAAGTGACCGCACAGAAATTCGTAACATTCAGGGTGATGGACGATGATGAGTCCCCCTAGAAAAAAAAAACGGCAAATAGTGTAATACCATTTAATACAGAAAGAAACATACAGTGGTAAAAAGGGATAACAATACGATGATGGGTGAATAGAATAATGGCCTGTTACCCAGAGTGGTGGAGAACATGGACAAACAATCCTCAAAAGTCCTCAAATTTTGCATTGACAACAGTGATCCCGGGATTCGCCGTCGGTAACCAGAAATGTGGGGTACAGGGTCCAAAAATGTCCAGACACACGTTTCAAAGGAAGAAACAAGCTTCAAGCGCTTTCAAACTCCACTGAGGTCTTTTTCAAGAAGATTATTGTGAATCTCTAAGTTCTGGGTATAAGTACCTAGCTGGTCCAATCAGCTAACATGATTAGTCCAAATGGACAGATATGTGATCCAATCCAGAAACCTATAGTCCTATACATTATGTCATATCCGGGTTCTCATTGTGTGTATAATGAAGTGCTCTACACTTCCTGACATCTCACAGGGACACGCGGACGGGCGTCTGATGTCACGTCCGGTCCGCAGCATACTGTTTCCGGTGGGAAACGCTAAGCACGCGGCCGGACATATGATGTCACTTCCAGTCCGCAGCAACATCGTTTCTGATGGGAAACACCAAACAGGTCCATTAGTTCCACCAGCTCCTTATGTGGAAGGTGGAGTTTGAGCAGGCCAGATTAATCAATTACACATAACCAAAATGGGCATTTTGTAGTATTGCACATAATCCATAAAATCTACGAAAATACAAGAATAATAGAACAAAATTAATACAAATACAATAAAACAAATGCATCATATTAAAGTTGTAGTAACTCTTACTTGTGACAACTTTTCTTTCCGAGTATATCATTCTTGCAATGTATCACAATGCTTTTTAATGGGTCTACTATAGCACACCCTATTATATAATTCGAGTTTTCAGCGTAGTGATGTCTTTGGGGGTATTCAATCCCTGCTGCTATTTCCAACAGGTGAAATAGCAGCGGGTGCCTATTCAATGCTGTCTTTCCTGACAGCATTGAATAGGCAGATTGACAGAACGGGCCCGACTTTAAAAACCGTCGGGCCCGTTTTGCCAATAATGGCCGTTTATGCGGACATGTCCCCATTTCTCTTATGGCTCTTTTCAATGTCTCTCTGGCCATATGCCATTGAGCAAAACGAAAACAAGCAAAAAGGTCATGGCTGGCGGGACGGATTCACAGTCGTGACCCGGTATTTAATACCCCCCCCTTTTGATGCCTCCTCGGAAATCTGATCTAAGTGAATATTGTAGTACATGGCTTTGTACCCATGAGTTCTCTTTTTCTGTATTTTGACCAAGTTCACACTAAACTCCCTTCCAACTACACTGGCACACAACATATATATGCAGTATATACTGTAAGTGAGATGTTTGATTTATATATAGGAGTATATGTGACTTAAATGTATGAGGATTTATTTGGATTTCCAGTATACTAATATTAATATCTTTTAATGTATAGCTAGTAAAAAGTTGTTTTATAAAAATAAACTGTATCAAGTGTGCCCCCCCCCCTCCCCATCACCCCTGCTATTAAACAGTTTCGACCATACATAAGTTGTCCCAGTCAAAACCAT
Source organism: Crinia signifera (assembly GCF_055691185.1). Classification (NCBI taxonomy): domain Eukaryota; kingdom Metazoa; phylum Chordata; class Amphibia; order Anura; family Myobatrachidae; genus Crinia; species Crinia signifera. Next base: position 196,924,679 of record NC_139222.1, on the reverse strand, counting down.
CCACCAACTTTCCTTATCATTTTAGGTTCATCAATATATGAAAAGGCATACAGGAGTATACTTTCCGGGGAGTTTTCTCTGTCCAGAAATGAGTGGAAGTAATTTTGCCTGTAAATTCACCTCATTTTCTGAGCCACAAAGGGTTCATAGCACAAGCTGCAGAATATAAGAGAACATATTTCTTGTGAAGTGAATTGCTTAGGTCTGCAAATTATAGAAAGCACATTACTAAGCTCCTACAGTAAAGAAAAAAAATGAAATAAAAGCAGAGACCTATTGAATAGACTTCTATTGCAATCCACTGGGCTGTGAAATCAGTCAATGTGGAAAGTGAAAGCGCTATTGTAAGGAATTAAGAGCCTTAAACTTGAGAGAAGAGTATTCTCCCATCTACTGGATTTACTCATAGGACTTGGCATTCAAGCACAAGATTATGGGGTAATTCAATATGGCCCATGGTGGCTTGAGTGTAGCATTGCAACCATTCCACATATCCTTTTATGTAATGTAACTCATGCCCTAACAGGACAGAAGAAAAATATTAATTACTGATGGATTACTGTATGTATATTCATATTGAGCCATGGCTCAGGATATTACAGTACTGTTTTATAGGAGGGTCAGAATGCCCATATTGTTTAATATGGATATTTTATGTCTGGAACGTGACCTAAGGATGTATTTAATTCATTACAGTCTTTATATTCATTGAAGTTTTAGGTGCCTGTTTCCTAGAACGGCGCCCAGATTTTCTACGTACGGCACCATAGGGAAATCGCATCGCATCACATGGGCCATTATAGCGGCATGCGATGCAATGCGATTTTTCAATGGTCTTCTTTCTCCACTATTTAGCATCGCACCTCCCCCAAGATCGCATGTTTTATAGGAGGGTCAGAATGCCCATATTGTTTAATATGGATATTTTATGTCTGGAACGTGACCTAAGGATGTATTTAATTCATTACAGTCTTTATATTCATTGAAGTTTTAGGTGCCTGTTTCCTAGAACGGCGCCCAGATTTTCTACGTACGGCACCGTAGGGAAATCGCATCGCATCACATGGGCCATTATAGCGGCATGCGATGCAATGCGATTTTTCAATGGAATTTTTTTCAATGGTCTTCTTTCTCCACTATTTAGCATCGCACCTCCCCCAAAATCGCATGCAATCGCATGCGATTTTATAGGGTGTGCAATGCCATGACATTAGCTATACAATGATATGATTGTATGTCCTAAAAATAGCTTTTACTCACCCCCCCACTATCCACACCACCCCGAAGCGTGGCAAGCTCAGCGAGCCCTGCAAGGGGCGGCGGAACGTGTCCTCCGACTTTTTCATACCCCCACTATCCACATCGGCGTGGAGTTGATTTTATATAGTGTGGCGAGCGCAGCGAGCCACTGAGCCCAAAGCGTGGCACGCGCAGTATGCCCTGCAAGGGGACGCGGATTACTTTACATGTATTCCGCGTCCCCTCGCGGGGCATGCTGCGCTCACCACGCTTCGGACTCGGTGGCTCGCCACACTATATAAAATCAACTCCACGCCGACGTGGATAGTAGGGGTATGAAAAAAGTCATTCCGCCGCCGCTCACCACGCTTCGGGGTGGCGTGGATAGTGTGTGGGGGGGTGTGCTTAAAAACTCTTTTTAGGACCTATACAATCATATTATTGTATACCTAATGTCATGGCATCACATACCCTATGCGACTTTGCGGGAGGTGCGATGCGATGCCCTGGGGCACACAGAGCAGTGAATAAATTACATGAAAAAATCGCATTTCACTACGCAGAATAGCCCTTTAAGCAAATAACTTAGTGGGCGCCGTTCTAGGAAACAAGTACCAAGTTTTATTATTATGTGTTGATAAATCACTAATAGTGTGTCTAATTTGGAGATGTGCGCTAATGCAGCTGCAAGTGTGGCATTTTCCACAATGCTGATTACCCAAGGGGAGTGCATGCAATTAATTTGCATATGCAAACGCAGGATATACGCATGAACAGAAAACAATGACTGTTCGAGTAGGTCTATGGCTTCGCAGACTGGCTGCAGCAGTAACACTGCGGGCGCCATGTTTTTGTACACTAGGACACGTTGCTGATGCCAGGTACCTGCATTTTTAGAACGACTCACACCATGGGCCTTATTTTGGTTCATTCTTTCTGACAAAATCCTTCTTAGATGGGCAAAACCATGTGCACTGCAGGTGGGGCAGATGTAACATGTGCAGAGAGAATCAGATTTGGGTGGGGTTTTACTTCAAAGTGAGATCTATATTGCAGTGTAAAAATAAAGCAGTCAGTATTTTCCCTGCACAGAAACAAAATAACTCACCCAAATCTAATTCTCTCTGCACATGTTACATCTGCCCCCCCCCCTGCAGTGCACATAGTTTTGTCCATCTAAGAAGGATTTTGTCAGAAAGAATGAACCAAAATAAGGCCCCATGTTATCAGCCCCAAACGGTCACTGCAGCAATTCTGTTGATCCCTTTAGAGATTAAGTTGGTTCCTCAAGGTTAACAATTTCTTCAGCAACAGCCTTTTACATAGAAATCATTAATTAAATTCAACATTTTATACCATCTATTCAGATCATCAAGTGGTGGTTTGATCAAAATTCTCAAACCTCTTGATATGTATCTTATTTTTATATACAGTATACTCAGTGGCGTAAGTTCATCCATATAGCCCGGAGGGAAGATATAAGCTGGTGCCCCCCCCCCCCATCCCACGATAGATAGATAGATAGATAGATAGATAGATAGATAGATAGATAGATAGATAGCTATAGAGAGGGAGAATGAGATAGGGAGAGCAATGGAGAGAAAGAGAGGAGCAGAATGATAGGGAATCATGGAGAAAGAGAGAAACAAGTGTCAGAGAGTGAGAGAGAATGTCAGGGAGGGGGGGAGTCAGGGAAAGTGAGGAAATGAAAGGGTAAAGCGAGAGAGTGTCACGGTAAGAAAGAGAGTTGGTCAGAGGAGAGGGTGCCTGATTTTGAGAGGGAAAGAGAAGAGGGTGGTGATATACAGCGTCATGGATAGAGAGACTGGTGGGTGAGAGCGTGGGAGGAGAGAAGTGGTTAAATAAAGATGGGTGACAGAGGGTGTCAGGAATAGAGAGGGGGAGGGTGTCAGATGGAAAGAGTGGGGGTGAGAGTGAGGGAAGATAGAAAGGAGGGGGGGTGAGATGTCAGTGGTAGAGAGAGGTGAGAGATTGTAAGGAATAGAGAGAGGGGGGGTAAGAGAGAGGGGGGAGGCAAAAAATGAAGGGGGTCAGGCATAGAGAGAGGTGAGAGGGGGGGTTCCGGCAGAGAGATAGGGGGTTAAGGCAGAGCGAGAGAGACAGAGAGGGGGGAGAGGGGTCAAGCATATAGAGAGGGTGGTGACAAAGGCGGGTCAGTTAGGTAACATGCATGTATACTGTAGCTCCCGGCCACCAGCAGCTGAGCAGCCCCCCTGACCTTAGCGACACCGCTGGAGCCCCGGTGCCGGAATCCGCACGTCATCCCATGCCTCTGCTGCCTTCCAGGCCTCATGGCCTGCACACCGTCCCTTCATGGAGCCTGGGCTGCCGTTTTGAAGTTACACTGGATAACCACTAGCTCTGCAGCGCCGGCAGCTGTCTATCCCCGCCGCCCATGCAACCCCCCCCAACCCCTGCAGTCTTACCTACGTTCAGTATGCGCTGGTCCCGGCTCCCTTCTTCTGCTATGAGGACCACCACAAAATGGCCGCCCCCATACAGCAGACAGTTTCAAAGAACTGTCTGCTAAATGGGGGCAGACATTTTGTGGTGGTCCTCATAGCAGAAGAAGGGAGCCGGGACCAGCGCGCACTACTGAAGACAGGTAAAGACTGCGGGGGATTGCGGTGGGGCGGCGGGGTGTAACTATAGCACTGCAGCCCCCGGCGCCCGCACATGCACAGCGCCCCCCTGTGGTCACGAGGGCTGCGGTGCTATAGTTACGCCACTGTATGTATGATATGTATTGTAGTGTATGTATGTGTGTGTGTTACCTGGGAACGTTCCGTTTTTTAATTGGGAACGTTCCCACGTCCCTCCAGTGTCCAGCAGTGTTCCAGGTGCGTGGCCTAATTTGCATAAGTCGCGCCTAATTTGCATAAGCCACACACCCTTTTCGGGCGCTCCCACGGGTGTCACTCTTCAGCAAATAGAAGAGTTGGGAGGTATGCAGGCAGATGGTCTGCATGAAGATCAGGCGCGGTGCTCCCAGCTGTCAGGGCATGAAGAGGATGTACTCACCCCGCACACCTCCGGCTAGTCTCCGGGAGGTCCCGCTGGATTTCTGGCTGCTCGGGTACTGGGCAGGGGGAGTGGTTGTGGCTGGGGTGGTAACACTGTGCAGGGGGCCGGATCTGTGTATATGTATGTGTGTGTGTGCAGAATATTGTAAGGCAGTCTGTCAATTACCCGGGTGTGGGGGGACGGCCCTTGTACGTGAGTGTGGGCAGGAACTTTAGCGGACATGGGGAGTGGTGGGCGAGGAGGGGGCGGATAGTGTGGGAGTTGTGTTGTGTAGGACACAGGGCTGTAGAACGTTAGGTCGCAGGTTTTGCAGTGTGGATAACGGTGGACGGGCCTGTCAATCACCCGTGTAACCCCGCCCCCCGTTCTATACACTGCCTTGAGTGACAGATCTGGCTAAATATATAAGAGATAATCAAAGTCCTTCCTGCATAGATTTTGCAATTCCAGGCACTTAATTTTAGTTAACATCCAAAAATGATCTGGTACTACTTTCTGAATTTTCAATCAATGCATCATTTTGTTCTCAGCTGTGCAGTATGCAAAAAAACAACAACAATTTTTAGTTATATTGTATAAGAAAAGCATATTCCTCCAAACAGCAGTAAGCTATCATTCACAAGCACTGCATCAGATCTGCCCTTCTATGGAATGACTGGAGCAGTGCCAAGGGTTTCTGGTTATATACCAGTGCACAATACACAATGAAAAGGGAACATTTTTTGGAACATTTTGGGAACACAAAAATATATATAACTATATTGTCATAAATAGATATAATTCTAAAATCACTGTGCATATCCCAACTTATAGAGGTAAATCTAGGGGTCTGATCTCCCCTTGCAAAGAAAGGGACTGGTGCACAAAGAGTATACTGCAGTCCAATGGTGGTTTCTGTGGTGGGGTACAGTGCATACAAAGTTTGAAATAGCGAAGCCACAGCATCTGCCACCCCAAATGCTGCCTCACAATATTTGAGGTGCTCAAAGTCAAATTTGACCACAACATAATATTGTTCACAGCATAGGCCAAATGTTGGCTCACTAAACTAAGCAACAGAGCATCTGCACAAACACAATGCAGTTTAGAACACATCTGAAACATTGGTAAACTGCTATGGAAGAAATGCAAAGTGGAGTAAGATGTAATTGTCCTTGGGCCCTTCCACCCACCCTTATGTTGGACATTAAAAAGTGAATGCACAGTTTAACAAACCAAGCACTTCACTGACAGGGGCTGTCACTTTTGTGGCTGCATTGTTTGGTTTGTTTGGGCCCTTAAAAAAACTAGACACCAATTGCTTTAATGCAGCTACATATGTCTCCATATACATCTAGCCTTCTTGCACATTAAATTTGAACTAATTTGAATTAAAAGCTTTATTACATGACCTCATCAATCACCATCAAGATTGTCAACACCGTTAAGATTGTTCACTGTGTTCAAGTGTTGACATGCCAAAACATTTATATTTTGTAGGATGTGCTTCCCTGCGCTGTTTCTGTTAAATGAGTTGGAAGAAGGCTGATTTTATAAACTTGTGTTTTATAGTTTTACGTTTTTTGATGCACTGTTAATAGTTATAACTACTGAAACAGGCTAAAGCCTAGTTCCAGTGCAAGTCATAGTGGAACTAAATCAAAATTACATTCTGTCTCTGATATATGTCTAGTTTAAACTGTGGTGGATAATTACCACTTGCGCATATTGCAACAAAACGGGACTTGTTAAGATACTTTTGTTTTTTAAGATATGATGAATTTAAGCGCATGAAACATGGGACCGGTAGTAGAGTGATCGCAGAAGTTGTAACAGAAGAAGTTTTACTTTAGTGGAGGAAAGCTGGCATTCCAACTCAAAGGAAAGATTAAGTAAAATGTAAGTTGCTTGCATTTTATTATGAGTACAGATCATTGCAAAAGCATAAAAATGGAGAATTCAACAAAGAGAAAGAGGCTATTTTCGTTGATGTGTTGAAGCAGTACTTTTACATTACTGATCAAAATGCGTCCCAAGAAAATAATGAATGATGGGTTAAGAAATGTTGAACAAAAGAGTGAAGACCTGCAGTTTGTGGAATTGATCAAACAAAGAAAAGAGGCAGCCATTGCAAGTGAAGATAATCTGTACACCTAAAAAGTGGCTGATAAGGTCAAACTCAAAATTAGTTCTGCAAAATTAAAATTAAAATGTGAAAGGTCACTTTCAGTTTCACGCAGTTCTAATACTGTGATTGAAGCTGCAGATTACTGTGGAGATAATGGGTGAGATATACTAAGCCTTGAAAAGTGATAAAATGGAGAGTAATTAACAACCAGTCAATCAGCTCCCACCTGTAATTTTTTAAAACACAGCCTGAGACACGACAGTAAGGAGCTGATTGGCTGGTTGTTTATCACTCTTCATTTTATCAATTTTAAAGCATATTACATCTGGCCCAATGTAATAATATCATCTATATGTGACGATACTGTACAGAGTCCAAGTGAGTCCAATCCGGCCCATCCCATTGATGACCCTGATTTCAATTTGTCTTCAACATCGTCAACGAAGCCTAAACCAATCACCATTCAAGTGCTCAAAAATCCCTTCAAAAGCCAAAAGGTGGAACAAATGGCAGACCATTTACAACTTTCATTGAACCAATGGACTGGTGTACTATCGTATGGAGGGAGGTGCAAACCTTGATGTTTTGTCTCTGTCGAGAGACAGTAAGGAGAACAAGCAGGTTGCTTGCTCTGACATAGCCCAAAATATAAAACAGAACTTTACCCCATCTAAACACTCTGTTCTCCATTGGGAAGGCAAAATAATGAAAGGTGGCTGAAAGACTTGCAATTCTTATTTCTGGTGTACACAAATATAAAGAAGAAAAATTATTGGGAGTACCAACTTTACCTGATGGGACTGGGCAATCCCAGGCAACCAAAGTGTTTGAATTAGTCCAAGACTGGGGAATATCTTAAAATGTTACAGCTCTGTGTTTCGACTCAATATCGTTGAACAGTGGCTGGATGAATGGGGCATATGTATGATTAGAAAGGCTACTAAATAGGAAAGTATTTTTCCTAGCATGCCGAGACCTCATTTTCAAACTACTCAAATTCACTGTATAGAAGTTTGTCTTAATGAGTCCTGATAACACTGAATTTAAAGAATTTCAAGGGCAATGACATACGCTGAAGAATTACCCTGATCAGCTCAAGACATTTCAAATCAAAAACTGGAGGCTGAAATCCTTGCAAGATGAAACTGTTTATTTCCTAAAACTCGTAGTAAACCAAGATAAAGATGTCTGATAAGATAAAGTGCTGAACTGATACTCATATTGATAGGAGAAATTCCACCTGGAGGAGTTCACTGGCAAAAGCCAGGCGCATTCCATAAGGCAAGGTGGATGTCCACCATACTGTATGCAGGAAAAATGTATGCATTAAGCGAGCAGCTCAACTATGATTTGGTCAAAATCGTACAACTATGTTGCATTTGTCTGTTCATCGCAATCCTTTTCATTACAGTTTAGATCAATGCTACAAAAGCTGTAGTTGCTCCAGCTAATGATTTAAAGCTGTGGGAATCTTTGAACGCCTAAGATGAGATAGATTCCGTGGTTGCTCAGGCAGCATTGTCTGCATTTCATCGCCATTTATGGTACATAACGGAGGAAATGGTAACATTCTCTTTATTTTTAAGTAGGGTACCAGATGCTAAAAGGAGAAGATTGCTTCATCGCTTAGAAATGCAAACAAGATGATACTCCACTTCCTGTCTTTCCAATCATGAACCATTAACCAAATTGTCCCAACTGGTTGGTCATAGCTTGTGGTTCTTTTCCACGTGTTTGGACAAGATGGAGCTTGGTTGAAAAAAGCTCCACAAATGTGGGAAAAAGATTACAGTTTCTGTAAAATTAAATCATTTGCCAAGAACTTGAAATTAGTTAACGATACTGCAGAAAGAGGAGTTAAACTGATGCTAGATTTTTCTGGAAGAATTATGAAGGATGAGGAGCAATGGCAGAACTTACTGCAGTCGATTGAAGAACATCAAAAGAAAATTCTATGTTTCAAAAAATCTGTATTGAAAAACATTATAAATCAGTACAAAAAGTTTGAGAAAGTTTGATGTTTAGAAGTTGCGAAATAAAACTTTTCTTTCAAATAAACTCGTTTTTACTATTTTGTAACAAATTTGAGGAGCTGGCCACATTTATTGGAAACTATTGGAGGACAGCATTTGTTATAGAAATTCTAATAAAAATAGTTGTGTAAAAAAAGATTGTATTTCGTATAGAAGTTAAATAGTACAGGTCATTATGATGAATGTAAATGTTTGCTTGCCAATTTCCACACCTATTTTGACAAATTAATTTGGCACTCAAAGGGTTAAACTACAGTAATTTGCAAACTTAAATACCACATTCTTTACATATATCTTTAAACTCTTTGAAGTGCAGTAATTGCCATGGACTGAGGTTTATCCTAAAGCTGTGATGGCTAACCTATGACATGCGTGTCACTCGTTACACACCAAGGCACTTTGACTAAAATGCAGACACAGGACCATCTCACCAACCGGTGTGGAGAGTAAACAGTCGGAAGTGCGCAAGGGAAGCAGCTAAGCCAGCAAGCATGGACAGAGGGGGGGTGTTGCCTGTCAGATGGATGAAGAAGACATGTACGGAGCTAGCTCCCACTCTCCTATAGTCCACCCCTGTTGCTGTAGTCAGGCCTGTGGAAGCTCCGGCTGGGGACTAAAGACCCACCTGCCGCTGAATCCTGGCACCTGACCTGGAGGATCAACAGAGGAGCTTTGGGCGAGGTGAGGACTGGGCACCGGCGTCCTGCTGCTGCGGAAGCCATTTTGGAAGGGTAGACCCTGCTCTTTCTGTCCAGTTGACCTGCAGATTACCCTCCCTGGGATACCTTTCCCACACATGGGCTCTGTTGAAAACTCTGCAGGCTCCGAATGACGCTCTATTCAGTGCTTCTATTGGCACTGGTAGTTGCCTTTTTGACAGACACTGTATTAGTGCAGCCTTCTTAAATTATATCTTGCTCTTTCACATTGACTTTCATATTTATAATGGGCACTACAGTGTGTGGCATATGTATAATGGCTGCAAATATCAACAAATTATTGATATTTCTTGAAGTGACACGTGACTCGAGGAAGGCTACACTTTTTTACGATTTTTGACACACCAAGCTGAAAAGGTTAGCCATCACTGTCCTAAAGGAAAGACGCTCTCTTTTTCAATTCAGTCCTGCTCCTCACTGTAAAGAGAGATTCATATACTTTATCTAGGATTTTTTTTGTGCAGAATGAGACCATTGAGAAAGCTGGAGACTGGAGAACCACTGCACAGTAATATAATGTATTATTTACAATGCAAGCTTTATATTCTTTGAAGTAGCACAGACAAATGTAAAATATAAAATGTTGCAGACAACTGTAAGCTGTCATCCACAATACTTAAAAAAGCGAGGAATGCAAAAAAAAATGCAATTGTATACACACACACACACACACACACACACACACACACTCTCACACACACACCCACATACACACACAAGTAGATTTAAACTATTAAAAATCCCCTAGGCTCAAATTGTCAGTGGCTTCATGATGTCCTTTACCCATCAACTGTCACTTCCTGCAGTTCTAGTGCTCCCTTGCTGCACTGGTGAAGAAAGTACACAGTATAAAAAACACTTTCCTCTCTCTAATTGCCATTCTATTCATCTGCCTGTCAACTTAGAATTGAGAAGCAAAAGAAGTTGCGTTTCTTCCATCTCTAGGAGAGGAAACTACTTCTAACTCAAGCTTGAGTTAATACTACCTCTACAAATCCATCTACTTCACATAAACAGTATTTACGTGACTAAATAAATGAGCATAGTTACAAAACAAAAAGTATTATATTTAAAATCAAAAGCATACTAGACTTTACATTTTGAGACATGGTACTTTTGCTAGCAGTATTCCTTCTTCCTATATCACCAAAAGCTGTATCTTCATCCTTGGGCATATATATTACTACCCACTTGTCTAGGTCCCCCAGATGGAGCCAGTAGTGCCCATATGGTTATGTGACCGATACCCCTTTTACACCAGAGCCTCGGTTTATTGCCGCTTCACTCCGGGTCGGGGCTTGGTGTAAATGGGGTACAAAAAATATCCCGGGTCCTGTTACCAGGGAATCCAACACAGGAAATGCTCAGGGTCGGACATGCGGCATACCCAGAGTCAGTAGCAGTGTAAATGCTACCTACCTATGTTATTATGACATGGAGCACGTCCAGAGAAGCTGATTGGAGCTTTTGTGGCTCTGGCAGAATATGTAATCTGCCAGAGCCCTGTACAGAGCACATGATAGCACATGGAGCATCGCAGCAGCAGCATTACCAGGCTGTTTGTAGCCTGTACCCTACACTACAAGAACAGTATGTGCTGCAAGAACTCTCCTCAGTGTGTTTACAGCCTCATATGCACCAACACACTGGCTGTCACGCAGTGCGACCCAGAGAATCACCCTCAGCCTGACTGTTTGACAGACACCAAACCTGACCTGAAGCATCATGTGTGCTTCCAGCAACTGGTCCAATATGGAGGTCTAATGCTGTGTACATACTTGTACAATGTGCATGAGATCCAGATGAGATTTTTACTATCTCATCTGGATCTCATGCAGATTGTATGGGTTTTATCCCAAGCGATCCAGATGCGTTCAAGATGCGCGCTCCTATATCTCAGCCAGAAAGTCTTGGCTGCATAGACTATATAGTGCAGATCTGCACTATATAGTCTAAATTGTATGCAGATAGTCTAAATTGTAATCTCATCTGGATCTCACGCAGATTGTACAAGTGTGTACACAGCATAAGAGCTGCTGAAAATTCGGCGTCAGATGACTGGCACCATTAGGGACGCGATGGTGTATTGCAATATTGCGGAGACACTGGAATCCATCACACGCAACAATAGGTTGTAAACAAATTAAAAGCTTTACGGAAGCAGTTCAGCAAAGTGCATAATCTGTAGCATAAGAAGAGCAGTGCTGCTAGGCCAGATTGGGTAGTACGATCTGTGCAACAGTGCGTTTGGGAACACGACACTCCACAACCTATTAGCACTGTCCTCCTCGATTGCACCGCATTGCAGCCAGATGGACAATAGTCAGGACTGCCATGACATACCAAATATCCAGGCCACCCAGCTGTCATCTCCTTTCTCACCAGCTTCAGAAGGCACTCAGATGTGAACACACCTTAGATCGGCATCACATTGCTCTGTTTTGTTGATTATGGTGCAGACAATACTGTGAAGGATTCGTCAATACAATCGGACAGCATCCAAGCAACAATAGATGATGTGGAAGTAAACAGTCAGATTGCACTCCATTACGCTGTAAGTGTAAGTAGACAATTTTTATTTACACCCATTTCACGTAGTAAAATCACTGAAATACCAACTGGGGTCGGGATGCTTTAACATACGTCTGCTCTCTTTGCCGGCTACTGTGACATGATCGCGTATGTACTTAAATGTGCGCTTATTTACACAAAGTACAGCTCTTGCAGTAAGATCTGTCCTTTGTGATGCCACACCATGCTAGTAGGGATATGTGATATATCCCTCTGACTGTGTTGTGGAGAGAAAACCATAGGCTTCTATAGGGTATCACCAGTAGCGCTGCACCGCCAGAGAGACTTTAGTGCATAACAAAATGTGCTATAAAGTCCAATAACTGTGCATTTTTGAAGCATTTTTGAGTTAGTGCATCCCGTCTGGTATCTGTTGCAGAGTGTTGCTAGCATGCAGGTGGGAAAAGGCCACTAGCACATTAATACATACTGCTATTTTTATATATCCTCAGTTGTCATGGAAATGTCTAATGTGATTGTTTTGTTTCTCCCAATTGCAGTGTACACCATTCCTACCAAATAGAAAAAGTGGTACTTGTTTCCTAGCATGACGCCCATCGCATCGCATACCATAACATTAAATATCGTATACGATGGTATACGATGGTATCCGATGCGATGCGAGGTTGTACAATAAAATATTGCATCGCATCATATGCCATATGTATGTTAGATAGATTGCTATCAGGGGCGCCGAAAGGTCATTCGGGCCCAGGTAAAATAAAGGGGGGGGGGTTTGACTTCCAGATGGGGCAAGGCCTCTGGGGTGGCCATGCCCCATGAAAAAAAACTAATCTGTGCAGTCGGGTATCTCCTCGCACACACAGAGGGAGAAAGATGATGGGCTTCTGTTGTAGGTGTTACTCTCCCCAGCTCTGCACATGGCATTGAGCAGCATGTGCTGGACTGGGGAGAGAGGCTGTGCTGCGGCGGCAACATGTCATCTCTCTCCCCCAGTAGACCAGGGCCCTGGTTAAAAGTACCCACTCTCACCCCTCTCGACATCACTGGTTGTTATGTTGTAAATCCACTTTAGGAGATTTGATAAATCACTCTTTATGAATCTATGTAAACTCAGGCAGATATACATTAAGACAAAAAACTTGATTTGATTAACAGTACACAGCTTTTTTCTACATCCAAGAAATAACAAAGACAATAACAAATGCCCTGGCTATATACAGCTCAGCTTGATGGGATTTACGAATGGAGTTCACATTTGTAAAAAAGTAAAAAATGTTGATCTAAACATTTAATTAAACACTAGGTCATTCATCACACCCTACGGGCGCTCTTCATACCGTCATAAGGAGCTGCGCCCCCTTAACCTGTGAAGGGTTGGGTGATATGGGTGTGTGTGTGGGGGGGGGGGTGCTTGGGGGTGGTGTGAGTAGGGGAGTGGTGGGTTCGGGGATACTGTGTGTGGTGGAGTTGCAGTTGCGGAGTTGGGCCATGTGGGTGGTTTAGTTTGGTTAGGTGCAGGTCCCCATGTGGGTGGGGGAGGTGGGGGTGCTGTAGTTGGATTGGGGATGGACAGCGGTAGGGGGGGGGGGTGTTGGAGGAGCTGATGAGGGGATTCAGTGGGTTAGGAGCAGTGTTTGTTGGTGCTATAATCCGTAGTGGCATGGGTTGGGTATGCTGAGGTGTGTGTGTTTACTGCAGGATGGAGAGGTGAGCGGTTGGTGGTATGGCGTGCTGGGCGGGTGATTTACCTGGTATCTGTCGGTGGTAGAGTAAAGCTGTCCTTTTGTCTGCTGTTGCTGATGTAGTGGGGTGTTGTTTTGTGTGTCAGGATTGTGGGAAACGGTTGACTGATCCTGAAGTAGCAGCCTGCGGGTGCGTGTGGGGTGGACATGGGGGTGTGGGGGTAGCAGGCAGCCAAGAGCTCACAGCAGCCTACATTATGGAAGATGGGGCTGCTAAAGCAAAATGTCCCCAAAGAGAAAATAAAACTGTCAGTGCTTTGGGAGGGGAGGGAAAGAGCATGTATGTACCTACCCCTACTGCACCTGACTACTGCTAGAGAGGCAGAGGAAGGGGTAAAGTCAAACAGGGGTAACCCCATATAACAGTCCACACAGGAAGGTACCACACACAGTGTGTGTGCCCTCCCTCTCCCAGTTCCTACATACACACACACCATGTCACTTTCAGCCAATACACAGACAGTTTACCTCCAGGTCGAGTGGCTGCAGGAGTCAGCCAGAAGCAGAAGAGGCAGCATGTAGGACAGCACACTGATGGCTGGGACTAGGCAAAGTTGGGGGCATGGCCTATTCGCGGACCTCGGGGACCACGCCCCTTTAACACACTGTCATCATTCAGGAAGCAGTACACAGTGAGGGAGCTTGCTGAGTGAGAGGGCACAGGACCAGACCAATTAGAGACCATCCAGCTGGCCAATCTGCTGCTGCCGGCACAAGTGTCACTCAGCTGTAAATTGTGTGGGGGGTGAGGGGGTGTCCAGACAGAGCCGGCCTTAGGCATAGACAAACTAGGCAATTGCCTAGGGCATTTGGAATGCCTAGGGGCATCAGCAGCTTCTGCTGATTAAAATGATATGCAGCATGCCTATATTATGTGTGTGAGTGAGGCTGTATCTGCATATGAAATAGTATATTCATGGAAATTACTGTAACATAGCATTCCGTATGCAGCTACAGCCACAGTCACACACAGAATATATTCATGCCACATATAATCGGAATCATCGGAAGCTCCTTGTGTGCTGGTCATAACAATAAATAAGACAAATTTTCAGCAAACAAAGTTAGCAGAACTGGCCAGGAGCTGCATGGCTTATTGAGTCAAGATGTATGAGGAAACATCTGTATCCAAGCAGAGGCAGAGGTCACAGTGTTAGCGGCTGTGCGAGTGCTGTCTGCGGGTGGGTTGGTTGTGCAATAGTGTTCGGCATATGTGTAAGGGGCATTATGTGTGTCATGTATAAATGCATTAATAATATGCGAAATGTGTAACTGGCATTATGTGTGTCATGTGTATAAGGGCATTAATAATGTGCAACATATGTGTAAGGGGCATTATGTGTATCATTATGTGTATGAAGGGCATCAATAAAGGTTGGCATAATGTGTAAGGGGCATTATGGTTATAAGGACATTAATAATGTGTGTTATGTGTAAGGGGCATTACTGTGAGATATTATCAGGGGTGCCGAGAGAAAGGAGTAGGGGGTACAAATTACCCAGGCCAAAGTCTGATGGAAGGGTCCAGTGGGAGCTCCGGGGCCCCTCCCCTTAAGTGACAGCAGCAGCTGCAGCTCTTCTCCTCAGCCCAGCACACACTACTTTGTGCTGCGTTGCAGTGTGGCCATAGAGGTGCTTAAAATACAATATTTTCTCAGGATTTTTTTCTAAGGGTATAATGTGAATAATGTGAGGAGTAATGTACATACGGTAAAGTGGTACTACTGTGTGATGTAACGTGAATAAGGGACACCATCGCATGATATAATGTGAATAAAGTTGCACTACTGTGTGGCATAATTTGAATTGGGGTTACTATTGTGTGGCCATGCCCCTTCCCACCAAGAACACACCCCTGTTTGGGCTGCGCCCCGAATGTGTGCACTGTTTCTATTTAAAATATTGCGTGTAGGAGCATCAAAATGATGACTGCTATGATGAGGGTTGATGGTACTGGGAAAGGGGAGCAGGGTCAGAGGCCGAACTAGTGGCGGTGCTAGGGGGCACCAGCCAAAATCGTGCCTAGGGCATCATTTAGGCTAGGGCCGGCTCTGTGTCCAGACATCCACTGTCAATCTGAGCCGATCCTGGGTTTAGCTCTGGGTGAAAGGGCTGGCCTGATCTGTGTGGAGGGGGGCGGTGTGTGTATAACGCTGGGAGGGGGGGGGGGGGGGGGCGGAGGGTGTAATTCCGCCCAGGGTTATACACACAGTGATTGACAGATCTGGCTAAATATATAGGAGATTTTCTTTATTTAATAAAGCCAAAATGTAATCATTGTATTTTTACATAGCGATGTCAAGATTTAGAATCTGTACAGTAGATGTCTATTAAAGAGTACATGGCAACATCTTTGCCATGCATGTCAGTTGCATGTCTTGGTATCACTCATTGGCTGTCTGCCACACTTTTAGCACTCTTGCTGTTTACTAAGCTGCTTGAGTTTTGATTTGTCACCATAGCAATAACTGAAGAGAACAAAACTGGGAAGAAATGCGTCACTTCTCACTGCTCATAATTGCTATCCACAGGGTTGTCAGCTTTAAAGTAACTACCCCTGTGATGAGCAGAGACTAAAGACAAGATACATATCTAACTCATTGTTAAGTAAAAACATTATCCGATACGGCTGCAGCTGAATTTGCATTGTTATTTCCTGTGCAGAACAGAGATTTCAGCTGCTGCAGCTAATTGCAGGTACAATGTAATGATGTTGCTCTTGTACTGCTATATTTTCATACGTAAGAAGTATTGATTCAGTTAATTGCTCCTTCCAATTGTTTACAAGGATTTGGCATACAACCAAATCTTAAAACCTGTTCACATTATTCAATATGTTAACGAGCACTAGAAGTGATACTATTAAATACTGAAGTAATAGTATCATCAAGCACCAATTACAATAAAAATTACTAACACTAATGGAGCTTATTACATTGCTGTGTATAGCGGCACCACAATGTGGACTCATGGCAGTATACCATGCTCAATTGTACCCGCTGGTGGCCACATTGTAACTAATGGATAATGGGTGCATATGTGTTCTCCTCGCTATCCTACCCAGGGGCTGGCTGGCAACTTTTAGCCTGGGGGGCAAGTCAAGAGCACTGGCCCATAAGTAGCGCATAAGTGGCCCATAAGTAGCGCATTGTTAAATGCAGGTTTTTAATTAAAACACCACAGGCAGCTCTCCTTCATAAATAAATAACAGGACACCACAGGCTGCTCTCCTGCATATGAAAAGAACAGGACACCACAGTCTGCTCTCCTGCATAAATAAATAATAGGACACCACAGGCTGCTCTCCTGCATATATAAAGAACAGGAAACCACAGGCTGCTCTCCTGCATAAATAAAGAACAGGACACCACAGGCTGCTCTCCTGCATATGAAAAGAACAGGAGACCACAGTTTGCTCTCCTGCATAAATAAATAATAGGACACCACAGGCTGCTCTCCTGCATATATAAAGAACAGGACACCACAGGCTGCTCTCCTGCATAAATAAAGAACTGGACACCACAGGCTGCTCTCCTGCATAAATAAAGAACAGGACACCACAGGCTGCTCTCCTACATATATAAAGAACAGGACACCACAGGCTGCTCTCCTGCATAAATAAAGAACAAGACACCACAGGCTGCACCCCTGCGTAAAAGACAGGACACCACAGGCTGCACCCCTGCGTAAAAGACCGGACACCACAGGCTGCTCCCCCTGTATAATAATAATGCCATGATGCCACAGGCTGCTCCCCCTGTATAATAATTTGTGTCATGGCATTACTATTATTATATTATACAGAGGGAGCAGCCTGTGGTGTCATGGCATTATTATTATACAGAGGGAGCAGCCTGTGGTGTCATGCTATTATTATTATACAGAGGGAGCAGCCTGTGGTGTCATGCCATTATTATTATACAGAGGGAGCAGCCTGTGGTGTCATGGCATAATGCCATGACACCACAGGCTGCTCCCCCTGTACAATAATAATTATGACACCACAGGTTCCTCCCGCTGTACAATATAAAAGTAATGCCATGACACCACAGGCTGCTCCCTCTGTATAATAATAATGCAATGACACCACATGCTGCTCCCGCTGTATAATAATAATGCAATGATGCCACAGGCTGCTCCCGCTGTATACTGTAATATAACAATAGTAATCATGCCATGACACAAATTATTATACAGGGGGAGCAGCCTGTGGTGCCATGGCATTACTTTTATATTATACAGGGGGAGCAGCCTGTGGTGTCATGGCATTATTATTATGCAGAGGGAGCAGCCTGTGGTGTCATGGCATAATGCCATGACACCACAGGCTGCTCCCCCTGTACAATAATAATTATGACACCACAGGTTGCTCCCCCTGTATAATATAAAAGTAATGCCATGACACCACAGGCTGCTCCGCCTGTATAATATAAAAGTAATGCCATGACACCACAGGCTGCTCCGGCTGTATAATAATAATGCAATGACACCACAGGCTGCTCCCGCTGTATAATAATAATGCAATGACACCACAGGCTGCTCCCGCTGTATAATATATTAATAGTAATACCATGACACAAATTATTATACAGGGGGATCAGCCTGTGGTGTCATTGCATTATTATTATACAGAGGGAGCAGCCTGTGGTGTCATGGCATTACTTTTATATTATACAGGGGAGCAGCCTGTGGTGTCATGGCGTTATTATTATACAGAGGGAGCAGCCTGTGGTGTCATGGCATAATGCAATGACACCACAGGCTGCTCCCGCTGTATAATAATAATGCAATGACACCACTGGCTGCTCCCTCTGTATAATAATGCAATGACACCACAGGCTGCTCCCGCTTTATAATAATAATGCAATGACACCACAGGCTGCTCCCGCTGTATAATAATAATGCAAAGACACCACAGGCTGCTCCCGCTGTATAATATAACAATTGTAATGCCATGACACAAATTATTATACAGGGGGAGCAGCCTGTGGCGTCATTGCATTATTATTATTATACAGAGGGAGCAGCCTGTGGTGTCATGGCATTACTTTTATATTATACAGGGGGAGCAGCCTGTGGTGTCATGGCATTATTATTATGCAGAGGGAGCAGCCTGTGGTGTCATGGCATAATGCCATGACACCACAGGCTGCTCCCCCTGTACAATAATAATTATGACACCACAGGTTGCTCCCCCTGTATAATATAAAAGTAATGCCATGACACCACTGGCTGCTCCCTCTGTATAATAATAATGCAATGACACCACATGCTGCTCCCGCTGTATAATAATAATGCAATGACACCACAGGCTGCTCCAGCTGTATAATAATAATGCAATGACACCACAGGCTGCTCCCGCTGTATAATATAATAATAGTAATGCCATGACACAAATTATTATACAGGGGGAGCAGCCTGTGGCGTCATTGCATTATTATTATACAGAGGGAGCAGCCTGTGGTGTCATGGCATTACTTTAATATTATACAGGGGGAGCAGCCTGTGGTGTCATGGTATTATTATTATGCAGAGGGAGCAGCCTGTGGTGTCATGGCATAATGCCATGACACCACAGGCTGCTCCCCCTGTACAATAATAATGACACCACAGGCTGCTCCCCCAGTATAATATAAAAGTAATGCCATGACACCACAGGCTGCTCCCCCTGTATAATAATTTGTGTCATGGCATTACTATTATTAATAGTAATGCCATGACACAAATTATTATACAGGTGGAGCAGCCTGTGGTGTCATTGCATTATTATTAATATACATGAAACAGCACAGCAGATATGTCGTTTTTTATGTTAACTTACTACTGTGTCTGTGTTTTATCCTCGACCAGGCTCCACAAATTTCAGTTCCCCTCTCTGCGGCGGCGGCCTCCTGAAGTGTCCCCACGAGTAGTTCAGCAGGCGGCCCCAGCCTTCCTCCAGTCCAGTCTGTCTCTGAGTGCAGACGCGTGGGTGGGAGGCGTCAACGTCATGACGTCCCCACCGCACCCAGCGTCTGACGACTGCCACTGCCGCCCGCCGGGGATAAGAGGGAACATTCTGCCGGCCGGAGCCCTCCTCCACGTAGCCGTGGAGGCCGGCGGCCATGTTCCTGTGGCCGCAGACATCATATAAAAAACCACAGGAACATGGCCGCCGGCAGTGAAAAAAAAAAAAAAACGGCAATGCGGCCTTGGACACGGCCGCGGCGGCGCGGCCCGCAGCACAGCAGCCAGAGCGGCCTGGGGGGCAGATGGCACCCTGCCCCCCGGCCCAGCCCGCCCCTGATCCTACCTCATGAATGCTACACATGTGTGATGTGTACACATTGTGGCAGGCATGAATATAAGAGGACACACCTACCTGTAAGTGCTGCTTTTTTATAAGTGCTTGCACAATAAATGAGTATTAATGCATCAATGTTTTTCGGTACTTATGTAGTATCTGGGCGTCCGATTTAGAAATCGGGTCGGATCGATAGCATCGCATTGCATGCGACCAAATCGTATGCGATGCGATGCGATGGTCCCGATTTTTCCATAGGATTTAATGTTAAAATGAGTCTATTTTAACATAGAATTCAATGGGAAAAAGGGGTCCTTTTCCTTTCCCCACTATCCAAGTGGGCATGGAGTTGGATATAAACCTGTGGCGAGCGTAGCGAGCCACCGAGCCCAAAGCGTGGCGAGCGTAGCGAGCCCCGCGAGGGGACACAGAATACTTTTTAAGAAATCTGCGTCCGCTCGCCACGCTTCGGGCTCGGTGGCTCGCTACGCTCACCACAGGTTTATATCCAACTCCATGCCCACTTGGATAGTGGGGAAATGAACAGGACCTTGTTAACATTGAATCCTATGCAAAATCTCATCGAATCGCATCGCATGCGATATCGCATGCGATATCGCATGCGATTCGATGTGATTTTGCCGAAAATCGCGTCGAATCGCATCTGATTGTATGCCTTAAGGTAAGGCATACAATCAGAAAATCGGCAGCCCAGATACTACATAAGTACCTGTTTTTCTTTTTGTGTATTCTTGAGTGCATCCTGTGTCTGGAGACACAGAACAGGGAGGGACAGTGTGTCTTAATATAGGCAAAGTACAGTATTTTGTTATATTTAGAAACAGCTATATATACATTACACTTTCAGAACTGTCCATTACTAATCTTGCTGTTCCTAGCACGTTTTCTGTGACATCATAACATTACATGGGGTACTGGCATAGGTCAACAGCTCTCACCTGGGGCTAATTCAAAAAAGTGATGTGGAGAGTGATAAACAACCAACCAATCAGCACCTGTCATTTATCAATCCCAGCCTGTTACAGGCTGTGACACTGGTTGTTTATCACTTTAAAGTTTGGTGCATCTGGTCCTTGGTCTTCTCTCAACAGCTCTCACTAGTCACCACCGCTTCTGATTATGATTATATCACTACTGATATGCAGAGAGTGCCCATTTCATGGAATAGATGCCAAAATGCCTAGAGGAGGAAGGCACATTGGACACTTCCAAATTCTATTCAATATTATTAAGTTAAGAAAGGAAAGACCTATACCTGGGGGGGCGGAGCTATGGCGACGTGGATGTGACGTGACGTAAGCCCGTCACGGCCCGGCTCCCCAGCGAAGGAGGACATGCTGGCGTCCCCCTGACTCGCGCCTGAAGCCGTCTGAGCCTCCTGTAGCCGCCTGATGCCGCTGGATAACGTCTGATGCTGCGGCCCCACTTCGGGGAGGACAGCAGTCACCAGGCACTTTGCCGTTTAGCCTCACAGCTCCCTTCTCCTGCCCGGAGAGTATAACAGGGGACAGAGTCCGGAGTTTCAAGCAGACAAGTGAGGCGCTCCAGCTCACCGCTGAGACGCCGCAACATCCACACAGCCTGGTCCCGCAAGACTACTGCTATCTTCCTGGTAAGCAGAGGGGAAATCTGGAGCGGAAGAGTCGTGGGTATACCCGAGATTAAGCTGGAAAAGAGGTATTTGCTGTGCGGAGTGCCTGTTAGCTGAGTGCGATTAACTTTCTCCAGTATACGCAGTGCAGGAAAGTGACTTTTTATTTGGGACTGCCTCAGATATATACTTGATATACACCTGCAAGTGAGCTCGAACGTGTTTTAAATTGCCTTAGCGCCACAGGCCTGATATTAAATACAGCCATGGGAAAAACGGGCCAGAACTCGGCCGCTGCACGCTTGGCAAAATATGCTAGACCTCAGTCACAGCCTCAATCCGCTAATAGTTCGCTGACAGCTAGTACTTCCCTCACAGATACCCCCCAAGGCTCACCAGCAAAACCTCCTCCAGTAAATGACACTCCGGAGGTAACTCTATCACAAGTGCTGGAAGCAGTGAGTAAATGTGAATTACACTTAACAGACCAGATTAATAAAGTACAAGCCGACACCTCAATTCTCAGAAATGATGTACAAGCCATACGTGAGCGTTTGACCGAGATGGAGACACGTATTTCGCTAGTGGAAGATGATGTTAACCCTCTAAAAACCCAAGTTAAAGCTTTAACGGGTGAAGCCGCTGAAATGCGGGCAAAAATTACAGATATTGAAGCCAGAATGCGGAGGAATAACATTCGTTTCGTGGGGTTTGAGGAAAGGATAGAGGGAGACTCCCCTGAACAGTTTTTGTATAATTGGCTTCTGAATGCATTAGGGAAAGACTCCCTCAGTCCCCATTTCTCAATCGAGAGGGCCCACCGTGTTCCTGCACGTCCCCCTCCCCCTGGGACCCCTCCTCGCACGATCATTGCAAAGATCTTTTATTATCAAGATCGAGTTACCATTTTACGCTTAGCCCGTGAAAAAAATCTAACCTATAATGGAGTGAGGATTGCGGTTTTTCCAGACTTCCCTATAGAGACTCAGCGGGCAAGAGCTAAATACCGGGACATTAAAGTAAAGCTAAGGCATCTTAAATTGAAATATGCAATGTTATACCAAAGTTGAGGGTTGACGTGGACGGAGCTGTTAAATTTTTCTTCTCTCCGGAAGAAGCAGCTAGGTGGTTGGACACTACTTTTCCAGGCCCTCTTCAATTTGCTGTATTAAAATAAGGTTGAATTTATGGTGAAGGTGGTTAACGTGTAAAGGGGAACAGTTAAATATGAAATTTGTATGTATCTGAGTCCTTAAACCTTTGGCTGGGGAGCCGGCCACGTTTGGATAGCTCAAGGATATATTAGAGCCATGGGCTATGTTGTTGAGGGGGTAGGTGTGCCGACGGGGCGTCGTCATGCAGGGTGGGGGAGGAGGGATGGGGGTTTATGTTTTATGTATGTCTGTCAGTCTTGTTCATGGATTCTAGCAGTATTATGTAATGATTTGGTGGTTAGGATAAAGTGTAAAAATTCCTTTTTTCTTCTTGAAATATGGTTACTTTTGTGACATGGAATACTAGGGGACTAAATAATAAGCTGAAGAGATCGATAGTGCTGAATCAGTGTAAAAAATGGGGTGCTGATATTGTCTGTTTACAAGAAACCCATCTCACGAGGCATCGTATAGATACGCTTAAAAGACCATGGATAGGTTATAGTTTTCATTCTACATTTACGAACCTCTCTAGAGGGGTGTCAATACTGGTTAAAAAAATGGTCAATTTTGAGTGTTTCTCTACTATTATAGACCCTAATGGTAACTACACGTTTGTTTATTGTGCTATCGATAACTATAGGTTATGCATTCTGGCGATATATGTCCCCCCTCCTTTTTCCTTCGAGGTCTTAAAGAAGGCCGCGTTATTTGCGGCAGAACATGATGACGCCCAGGTAATCTGCCTGGGGGATTTTAATCAGAGAGTGTCATCTGACCTTGATAGATTTAATGTGCGGGGTACATGTAGCGCCAGTCAAGCTAAGAAATTTTCTAATTTTATAGAGTCGCTGGGATGGCATGATATTTGGAGAAGTTGTAACCCTAATGTGAGGCAATTTTCATGCTATTCTCCGGGTTACAACGCTTTTTCCAGAATAGATATGATTTTGGCTACGGATAACATTCTGAATTTGACTTCTTCTATTGAATACAAGCCTAGGGGGATTTCAGATCACTCTCCCCTGCTCATGCGGTTAGGATTAAACACCCCTTTAGGCCCCAAGTTTTGGAAACTCCAACCTTTTTGGCTTGAGCAAATGAATCAGCTAGAGCTGGAGCAAGAGTTAAAACAATTTTTTCTCGACAATCTTAAACCAGAATCTTACTCCATCTCTAGAATCTGGGACGCTGCAAAGGCCTATCTGCGAGGAATATTCATTAAAAAAATTAGTTATCTGAAAGTTCAACATCGGAAAAAATATCTAGAATTAGAGGGACTAGTTAAACTACAAGAAATGAAATTCTTAGCTTCAGGTAGCGATCAAGATTTACAGGAATGGAATAGGATAAAAGCTGAATGGACAGCATACATGTATGAGGTTCAGGGGCGAAGGGACCGCGTTAGGTCGAATATATACTACACACAAGGTGATAGAGCCGGGAAAATCATGGCCTATCTATTAAAACAGGATTCCCCCTCGAGGTCGATCCCCACGATAAATACTAAATCTGGAGAGACCGTTTCCTCTACTCCGGCAGTTATGGATGAGTTTAAGGGCTTCTTTCAGGAGTTATATTCCACCAAAGTGAGCGTTACGGAGATAGAGCTGTGCCAGTATGTACGGGCAAGTGCGCCTCTTAAACTATCCTCCGAATCATCTGCTAGTTTGGACGCCCCGATAACTGTCGGAGAGGTTGTAAACGCTATTAGAGCCCTCCCTCGTGGTAAGGCTCCGGGCCTTGATGGTTTACCGGGAGAAGTGTACCAGAGATACTGTGAAGTACTTGCCCCTTATCTTGCCCAACTTTTCCAAGAGATGACGGTTAGGGGGGAGATCCCTTTTTCTATGAGAGAAGCCACCATTGCTGTAATCGTAAAACCAGGGAAAGACCCTAAAAGAGTTGAATCCTATAGACCCATTTCATTACTACAAACAGACATAAAAATCTTTGCAAAGGTCGTTTCTAACAGATTATCTAAAGTAATTCACGAAGTAGTGAACCCTGATCAAACGGGCTTCATGAGGGGAAAATCCTCCCTAATAAATATTCGCAGGGTTTTTTCTTTCTTACAGGGGTCAGTCTTAAATGGCTCGGAATATGCTGTAGCCTCATTCGATATGAATAAAGCCTTTGATTGCTTGGAATGGAATTATATATGGGTCACCCTTCAAGAGATGGGTTTTGGCTCTGTCTTTATTAGGAGCTTAAAGGCCCTTTATAACGGTCCCTCAGCTAGAGTGCGAATAAATGGTCGTCTTTCTGAGCCTTTTTCTCTATTTCGTGGTACTCGTCAGGGCTGCCCACTTTCGCCGATGATTTTTGCGATTGCCATGGAACCTCTGGCATGTCTATTACGTGCTAAAATCCGGAGCCTTGGCGTAGGTCAATTACCTTTTGAAAACTTTATTTCACTGTATGCAGATGATTTGCTGGTGGCTCTAGGGAATCCAAGGGAAACTCTGGAGGCGTCCCTATGCATAATTAAAGAGTTTGGTACTTTTTCAGGACTTACAGTTAATTGGGAGAAGTCACAAATAATTACCAACTTGGGCCCCCTGGAGCTACCAGTAAACAACATAGTAATACCCAAGGTGGAAAAATTTAAATACTTAGGCGTTATAGTCTCAGCTGTCCCGAATGCCTTTGTCGAGCTTAATCTTATACCAGTACTGAATCAGATAATCACCAAATGTAAAAACTGGTTAAAATTCCCTCTTTCACCCGTTGGGAGAATAAATCTTGTAAAAATGGCCATCCTGCCAAAATTGCTATATTTATTTCAACAATCCCCCATGCACATTAATGATCATTTTTTCAGAAAATTAAATAGCGTTATAATATCCTTTATTTGGGCTAATAAACGCCCTAGAGTTAAATTAGTGACACTTTGTAGGAGCTGTAAAAAAGGGGGTCTTTCCTGCCCAGACTTTAAAAAGTATTACCTGGCTGCCCAGGCAGTTCATCTGTGTGACTGGGTGAAAGACAATGAGACCTATAAAGAAACGAATAAGTTGGTGTCTTTGAGTACAGAAGGATTTACTCCCTTGCAGTTTCTATTAAATAAAAAAAATGCGGGAGATTATCCGCCGGTGCTGGTCCAGGCTGCTAAGGTTTGGAGGGAGTTAAAGGGTTTGACTCACTATAATGATACCGATCCCGAAACGGCCTTGTTCTCGATATGTTCAGTAAAAAGACTCATTGTTATTCAAGGGGGCTCCCCGTGGGGTAGGTATGGGGTAAGAAATATAGGTCATTTGTTCCAGGATGGTATATTTAAACCCTTTGAGGCTTTACAAAGAGAATTTGGTATTCCCCGTTCCAGTTTTTACTGGTATCTACAGCTTAGATCGGCACTGGCGGAGGAATTTAACTTGACATCCTTCTTTCCAATAGAGTCTCCATTAAAAGTATTCTTGAAAGGGCTGGGCCCTGGAAAACGACTCTCTAAGATTCATAAATATTTGATCGGCTGTGGTGAGGAGGAATCTTTGGGAGATTTGAGGGAAAAATGGGGCATAGATATTCCTAGCTTATCCCAATCTGATTGGAGCAAAGCAATTGCTATGCCCATGTCTACAACAAATTCTATCCGTACACAATTTATTCAGTTCAACATTTTACATAGGTGCTATTTAACCCCGAATAGACTAAAGAAATTTGATTCATGTAGATCTGAATTGTGCCCCAAATGTGCCGCTCCAGCGGGCTCTTTTTGGCATTTGCTATGGGAGTGTAAAATGCTTTGTAAGTTTTGGTCCAATGTAATAGATATATTTAATAACATAGGTATACTGGTTCCAGATCAGAAAGGGTTAAACCTGATCCTTGGCATCTGGAAGGGGAATACCTTATCTTCTGAAGCTAAAATACTCGCAAGAAATCTAGCAGCTCTGGCTAAAGTCGTTATTGCTCGCCATTGGATGGCAAAAAATGGTCCTGAATGTGGAGAATGGATCAAATTGGTTAATAGTACCTATTTTTATGAAAGATATGTATATGCTTCAAGGGGCCGTATTGTCTATTTTGACTCCATATGGCACTATTGGCACGATTCACAGTATTTCCAAGTAGTTTAATATATCACTTTTTATTTGATTAGAGCGGGGGGGAAGAGGGAGGAGGGAGGGTAAGGCATGGTGGTTAATCTAAGCTAATGTTTTAGCATAGTATTATTGCACTTAGAATTCTTTTGATGGAATTTTTATAAAGTCTATATGCACAGTATATCTATAAGTGTAGAATTATTATTTTTTTTTTTTGTTTCCCCACTCCAACAGCCACATTTGTGCAAGTAATAATTTAATTCACTAAACACTATTCTTATTGTCTTATGAATAGACAGACCCGCCGGTTTGCTAAAATATGTATATCTCTCAATTCTGATGAACTGATATCACCAAAGTAAGCTATGAATACTCTTTTTGAATGCTTAACTGCTAGATGTTTTTGTATGTGTATTGTATCTTTCTTTTTTATGTATTATTATGTATTTCCGTATATTGTCTATGTCTAAAAAATTTATCTATATTTTTTTTTTTCTCTTTTTTTTTTTTTTTTTTTTAAATTTCTATATAAATAAAGACGCAATTTAAAAAAAAAAAGTTAAGAAAGGAAATCTTAACCCTTTCAAGTCCAATGTCTTGTCAGACTCAATAGCCCTAGCGCTAGTAGCAGATCCGATGGTGAACCATTTTAAAAAAAGAACATTAACATCATTCAACATTCAATGTAGACCATTACAATTAAATAAAATAAAAATTGAACTGCAAAAGGTTAATACAACATGGTTCCCTTCAAAAAGATGAAAAGATGTGGTAATGGACCTTGATAAATATGCTCACTCTCCATCTTCATAATTGCAGTCAATGCAGGCAATGGCTGAAAACTGATCATTAGATGGGGTTTGTCCATAAGCAACATTCAGTAAAAGCTATCACGGCTGTTATTGTGGGGTAGATGTATGAAGCAGTGATAAGGCAGGAGAAGTGATAAAGTGCACAACACTTTTATTGGCAAGCTGCTCAATCAGAGGTAATGTCATTCAGGTGCCAACAGGGAGGGGTAAATCTGGTTAGGAAAAAAAAACAGTTTGTATCCCAATTGCACACTGAATGAGAAATATACATATAATAATCAGATAATACAGAGATCTTGGTTGCATATATCTGCAGATATAGGGCTAAGCCCCCAGGCCGTACGTCAAGGCATCTCTGTCACTGGGGGTCCCTAACACTGGGTATGGGTCTGGGGTGTGGGCCCCCAATATGCCGGCACAGGCTGACTACTCCAGGGCAGCACACAAATGAAAATTAGTAGGTGTTAAATAAGAAGCACATAAGTGCTATGTAAGGAGGTGAAGGTGTGGTTAAAATAATACATACAATGTGATAGGGAAAAACATAAATGTTAATAAAGTGTTAGGGTGTTCTACCCTGGAGCAGACCAGCCATACCAACAAAGAGGGAATCACACTCCCAAACCCATCCCATGCACAATAACAAATTTTTGGGCCTAATAGCCCAGTGTAAGGCCACATGATAATGGCTTACAACATCTGAGAGCCAGCTTACCTGGAGATACCCCTGGCTTCTCCAATGGCACTCAGGTGTCAGCAATCCCTCCTAATGCTGACCCATCTATGCCTCTCTCAACTGCACAACACTTTTATTGGCAAGCTGCTCAATCAGAGGTAATGTCATTCAGGTGCCAACAGGGAGGGGTAAATCTGGTTAGGAAAAAAAAACAGTTTGTATCCCAATTGCACACTGAATGAGAAATATACATATAATAATCAGATAATACAGAGATCAGAGAAGTGCCTGCTACTTTATCACCAGCCAATCAGCTCCTGACTGTTAAGTAACGGGCTGGGTTTAAAAATGGACAGTTAGGAGCTGATTGGCTGATGATAAAGTATCAGGTACTTTCATAGATCTACCCCTGAAACACTTGTGGCCATTTCTCCACATTATGCTTAGACATCAACAAAGCATTTGCATCAATGTAGATCCCTTTCAAAGCTTATTAGATGCTTTTATTAATTAATATGGCAATTAATGGGATTAGAGGGATTTCAGGGGTCATTAAGAGGGGCATTAAACAAGAATGCTCATTGTTACCCTTAATATATAACTATTTAATATATAACTATGTACTGTAACTCTTATTTTGAATATTGCAATCGTGTCACTTGTTCAAGGGTATTTCTTTGGGTTCTGCCAAATTGATTGAAATTTTCTGATAATACTATACAGTATATTGCTATATACACCGCTATTCCAAGGTACTCTTTTAATATGATTCTACAGAAAAATACAAGATTTTTGGAGTATTTTGGACTTGCAGTCTAAAGGCCTTCATTTATACCCAATGGTGTATAAACCATCTACCTCTTAAATAAATGAAGGATTATTTAATGTGAAAATGGTGGAGCAATTTTCTTTATATGATTTGAGCACAGCAAGCTTGAATTTATTGGTGATATTGTTTTCCTTGGCTTGTGTACATTTGTTGCTACTCCATCTGATACTTAGAGATATCCAAATGATACAGTCACTGTTAAACTGATACACATCAATGCTTGCAGGTTGCTGTTTGTGCTGTTTCCAGTTTGAGAGGAAGAGTATCCATTTACTAGATGGGTCACCGATGAAATATGCTCCGTTTGCTGCCTTTTGCTTGCCTTACGCCTATGCCTCTTAAAGCATCCATAGAAAAGTTTCCTACAGTCTAGTTTGCATTATTCCTATGGCATTCCCTCACCACTATGCCATTGCTTCTATTATTTGGTTTACAGGCAAGGATTGACATAACTCGATAGACAAATTGCTTCAATCTCCCTTTGCTTTCCAAAGAGCAATCTCCATTCATTATGCTACTTTGCTGGATGTCATAGATCATTCAAACTATTTTATGGGAATGAGTCAATGCTTAAATTACTTTCTAGCACTTTCCTGTGACAACCTACTTCAGGCTCTGAATAACTCACAAAAGCACTTATCTGCCAGTCACATTCAGGTGATACTTCTGACATATTACACAAGGTTTACTTTTCATCACACACACATTTTAATGGGTATGTCTTATTCTCATATGTGCCCCAAATGTCAAACCGTACAAGCAGATCTGACCCAATGGCTTTGAGATTGTGCTGTTCTTAAAGTTTTTTGGTTTTAAACATGGAGATATATTTGTCAATTTAGTTCATTTTGATCTATTCCCATGAGATATTCTCACATTTGCCCAAAGAGTCACTAAGGATTGTAAAAGACTACACTGCTATTGGATAAAGACAAACTAGAACTTTGATTCTTTCAAATGTGGGAAAGATTGGGGATAGCTTGTCCTCTGAGTTGTGGCTAGGGATAAGTTTGTACTTGGGCCTTTATTTAGATTGACTTGATCGTATTTGTACCCTTGCGCGTCACTCTAACCCCGCCTTGCAAATGGTTACCAGGTGCCACCCATTCGCACGCCAAATTAATTTGCAAGGCTTGCGGATGGATGTTTTGCATGAACCTCCATTCACATGCCAGTGGGAACCCCCCATCTTTGATGATCGCCGACAATCGAATGATGTAGAAAGCGCAGGCATATGTAAGGGTGGACCTGAAAAGTACTACTGAACTAATTTGAGCATCTACCACTATCTGTATATATGTAAGGGTGGTGCAGACCACTCGTACATAGAAGCGAAGAAATGCAGGGGGTAGGACTGGCAGCTGACATCCGGCTATGTCAGCTGTCCGCCCCCTGCACGTGCGTCACGACCGCATTAGCATGTGTACTCCCAGTATTTTCATGGGAATGCCCATTAAATGCTGGGCGTTCACATATGCTAATGGCCCAGGCCAGCACCCCACACCCCTGTCCACGCCCCACTCGAAAGGCAGAGAGCTCCCAGCATATGCACATGTGCAGAAATGCTGCTGCGCATGCGCATATGCAAAACATCGGTCCCGGTGCGAATTCGGGCCTGACCAAATGAATCAGATTAAGGGCTTTGGAACAGACCATGCCATGTGGTATGGGTCCAGGATGCTGTCTACTGATTTTCATTTAATAGTTTACTCATAGACATTCAAATCCACTTAGTAATTGCTTTTGTTACGGCTCACACAAATCAAATTACTTTTTTAGGTACTTGTGGAGTATCACGGCTCCCACGACCTTCATCGCATGCTGATTGTATGCTAAAAATCGCATCGCATCGCATGCGATCAAATCGCATGCGATGCGATCGCACCCGATTTTGCACTGAAATGCATCAGAATGCATTGAAATGTGTATTAAACTTGTGAAATGCCCCCAAATGCCATTTTTCATAGTGCACCACCCCCACTATCAACGTCAACCCGAAGCGCGGCGAGCGCATCGAGCCCGCGAGGGGCGGCGGTACGCGTCCTACGACCTTTTCATACCCCCACTATCC
This sequence comes from Crinia signifera, assembly GCF_055691185.1. Classification (NCBI taxonomy): domain Eukaryota; kingdom Metazoa; phylum Chordata; class Amphibia; order Anura; family Myobatrachidae; genus Crinia; species Crinia signifera. Next base: position 196,893,773 of record NC_139222.1, on the reverse strand, counting down.
ACGTCGGCGTGGAGTTGAGAACAGAATAGTGTGGCGAGCGTAGCGAGCCACCGAGCCCGAAGCGTGGCGAGCGCAGCGAGCCCCGCGAGGGGACGCGGATACCTTCACAGCTATACGCGTCCCCTCGCGGGCTTCACAGGTATCCGCGTCCGCTCGCCACGCTTCGGGCTCGGTGGCTCGCTGCGCTCGCCACACTATTCTATTCTCAACTCCACGCCGACGTGGATAGTGGGGGTATAAAAAGGTCGTAGGACGCGTACCGCCGCCCCTCGCGGGATCGCTGCGCTCGCCACGCTTCGGGTTGACGTTGATAGTGGGGGTGGTGCACTATGAAAAATGGCATTTGGGGGCATTTCACTAGTTTAATACACATTTCAATGCATTCTGATGCATTTCAGTGCAAAATCGGGTGCCATCGCATCGCATCGGATGCCATCGCATACGATTTTTGAGCAAAAATGTTCAAAAATCGGTAAAAATCGTATCGCATCGTATGCCATCGTATGCCACTACATATGGCACACGATGCCATACGATGGGGATGCGATGGCATACGATTTTTTAGCAAAAATGCTCAAAAATCGGTAAAAATCGTATCGCATCGTATGCCATCGTATGCCACTACATGATACTCCACAAGTACCCTTTTTTATTTCCATAATCAACTAAATAATGATTTTCTAATGTTCTTAAGGTTACCAAGCAACTTGTTGTATATATCATATTATATTTGATGATGTGCTAATCACTCAATAACTCACTCATGTACTATAGCTATGTACACTACTTATGTACAGTTTATTTAGTTTCTATGTTTTATTAAAATATATATATTAAAAAAGTAAGCCACCAATAGGTTAAATCCCCAAAAAACAGAACCCTACATGATATGAACACAACAGTAATTTGCAGAATTGAACTTGTATTAATGTCTACAGCTTTCTATTTTTTTACTTTTATATGTTCACAATAATCTGACTTTTCCAGATTCTATTTCAAGAATATACAATCCTAGGCATAATATCGTAATCACCTCCGTAAGTGATGTTGCATATAGACAGAGTGAACATAAGGGAAGCATTGTAAAATGGGAAGATACAGTTTTTGCCGTTGTTGGTAAATAACATTTTCCTGGGTTCAAAGTTTTTTTTAAAACTCATATTTCATTCTACTCCCCTCTAAGGAAATATAGTAGTTTATTGTTATACAGTAGTTTTTCCATTGTGGCCGTTGTATCCTTTGGCATGTGCTTCCACAATATTCAACACCCAGTCAATAATAAGAAAACTAGCACCATGAGATGTCTTCATTATTGATAGTCTCACAGGCCCTTATTCTGATCGGTGCGTACTTTCCCGAATTCTTACGGTGCGGTCCGCACGCCACGCTGTGCGGCGGCGTGCGGGCATCGTCCGTAGAAACGCCCACGTGTCCTCCGCATTCGGACGGACTCACTCTTTAAGAACAGGGCGTGTGTACGGACGACATACAAACCGTGCGTGTGCGGTGGAAACGTACAGATTCTTGCACGGTCTTCCCGCACAAGCACGGTCTTACCGCGTCTGAACGTACGGGAAGCTGTCCGTACGCCCAGATGCGGAGTATTTACGCTCAATCCCACACTTTTTTACTGAGTACACACAGCGATCACATGACCCACTTAGGCAATTAGGCAACCTCCTGAAAAAGGGATTGTTATCAATTTCAATCAATTAAATGCTCATCTATACTGACCCACATTCCTACTACATTCATGACACACATTAACCCTTACAGCATGTGACCCTAACATACATCTATATACACTAATTACATTTTGCTTATTTAAAAGATTTTAAACAAGTTACACATATACTTTTGCATGTTAGAAAAAAACACTGACAACTTTGAACTTTAAATAACTATTTATTAAAATACAACTGACAACAAAAAGGGCCATAAATTAATTCTCGCCATCAATTAGGCGGTCCATTTCCGCCAACATCTGGCGCATCAGGCCTCGCAGTCTTAGGAGGGCCCCACGGCGACCCTCCTCTGCTTGGGCAGGCTCATCTGTGGAGGAAATACAAATAGAAAAATGACTAATGATATTCATGCATACATTTAACATAGTTAAACCTACATTTTAAACATGCACCGTGACAGGTGTGTGTGTATATATATATATAGAGGGCCAAAATCAGGCTTTACATGTAGTATGTATGCATGTATGTATAGGTGTATGTCTCATATATATAGTTATATATATAGACACATATATAACTATATATATGAGACATACACCTATACATACATGCATACATACTACATGTAAAGCCTGATTTTGGCCCTCTACCCTTTACTCTGTCGAACACCTCACAGTCATACTGCTCCTTCTCAATCCAAACCCACCCATGACTAAGCTCTGAGAAGCATGTCACACGCTGCACCAATCACAATTCTGCAAACAAAGTTCAGTGTCTGTTATATGATGGAGCCTGGCAGGAGAGTTACACAACTCTCAGGAATGCTCAGTACATTTGTGCAATCAAGCATGGCTTGCCTGCTGATGGTCTGCTCCAGAAATCATTGTCATAATGCCAGTTAGGGGAAGCTGCAGCACTAACCCACTCCCATGCTCAAAAGCATTACTAAGACCAAATCAACACACAATTATGGTGCAAAACATACATGCAGACCGCAGGGGGTGGTTAGCTAGAGGAGGGCCCAGGGGCACTGACCACTTGTTACTCCAGTCTAAGCCACGCCTGTCCATACTCCATTTATGCCGTACTGAATCTAGTTTACAAAGATCAATCACCAGTAAACTCTACTCACCTATATGAGGCTACAGATTGTATGCAAGCAGCAGGGACATGTAACCCTTACATGAGCAAGTCATCACTTTCTTCCAGGATACAGATTAACTACACAGGTTCAGTGGCACTTAAAATCGACCTGACAGCCATCCACACAACCTGTGTCATTAATATGTGTCCAGGATGAAAGGGATGGTTTGCCCACCCTATCTAACCCCAAAGTGTGTCTGTTGCTATCCAGTTTGTTTTATCACTTTATAGCATGGGTCTTCAAACTGCGGCCCTCCAGATGTTGTGAAACTACAAATCCCAGCATGCCTTGCCACCGTTTTGCTATAAGGGAGTGTTAAAACTGTGACAAGGCATGCTGGGATTTGTAGTTTCACAACATCTGGAGGGCCATAGTTTGAAGACCCATGCTTTATAGTAATGCAAAAAAACAATTGAATCACCAGTGCTACAAAGCAAATAGAAGATGACAAAAGGAATAATGAATCTTTATGTATACATACCACTTTCCTCCGCCTGCGCCACCTCACAGGCCTCCTCATCCTCCTCTTCAGCTGGTACCACCTCTTCCTCCACCAGCTCCTCCTGTGGCACCACCTCCTCCTCCACAAGCTCCTCCTCCTGAGGCACCACCTCCTCCTCCACAAGCTCCTCCTCCTGAGGCACCACCTCCTCCTCCACAAGCTCCTCCTCCTGTGGCACCACCTCCTCGCCCATCTCGGCAGTGCCCTCCTCCTGGGCCTGGGACGCCTCTGCCTGCTCCCGGGCCTGTCTTGCTCGATCACGTGCTGTGTTTTGGAAAAGTAAAAAAAGTGGCAATTAGTGGTAATTTGTATTAAGCCTTATCAACCTATAAATGCAAAGGTTATAAGTACAGATAATTGTACAGGCAAACAGCTCCTTAGTGGCCTTTACAAAACACAGCCTGTAACATGGCAGGTATGCTGTGACATTTGGGCCATTGTAAGCATCACAAGCATTAATCCTCCCCAATAACATATTTTATGACCATTACAGGGTGTCAAACAGGAAGTAGCACTCATATTGTATGCCATGTTAAACTCATGATCAGGCTGGTGACCTTAGTGGATTAAATAATGTCAGGTAAGCAATCATGTCCAAATGGCCATTTACTGTCTAAATACTCACATCTAGCAATGCTGGCCCTTATTTGCTGAAGCTTGTCTGGCTCCCTGCGCCTCAGGTCGGACCACCGCCGCTCCAGCTGAGCGATGGTCCGCCGCACCTGGGTGCGTGCGAATATGCGGCGGCGGGCCACCGCATAGGCATTGCGTTTTTGCCTATTCGTAATAAATGGGCCCGCCCGCCCCAGCCTGGTCTCCATAACGGAGACCAGTGTTCTCAGCTCCGCAGGTGAGAATGGGGCTGCTCTCCCATAGGCCGCCATCTTAGCAATGGCACAAATCAAACAATCATGTGCTGTCATTGGTTGATTAGAGTGATATTTGGTATTAACTTTATAGTTCATTTTTACACTAACAGCGTGTATGCGCCCGAACAGACGGCTAACCCATTGCATCGCACACCCATCCTAAACAGACAGTGTAAAGTAAGATGGAAACACATAATATATAATCTATAACATTCACCAAACATGGGTATAAGCAACAGGTGAAATAGTCTGCATCACTAGACACTTACACCTAACTCAACAAGGTACTAAACAGCTATTTTATAATGAAAGCTATGCAGCAGAAACATAGCAAATAGTGGCAGACCTTTTCCCAAAATTAGGCCATGCTGCCATGTGTACACTTACCTTCTACTGGCCCATACTACAGAGGGGGAATGAAAAGTAGCTAGCATCCAGCCTGAATTTGGAGTGCTTTCACATGTGATTTGGATGCTAGCACTGATTACTTGTGGCTAAGTGGTGGACTGGATTTACATATGGAATGGGTAGTGTCAGTTGTACTACATACCAAACAAGTGCACAGTGCAGATGTACAATCAAATATACATTTCATGTGTGACCTCAGTTTTATTTGGTCTTTGGTGTTGGAATCTGCATTTAGCTACTAAATCAGACTTACTCAGTTTGCCAGGTTTTTGAGAAATATTTATCCACACCAAGGGGCGTCCCGTATGCGCCGCACGGTTGACGCTGGCGTATGGAACGCGGCCGTATGGAACGCAGGGTGCAGCTGATTAACGGCAATTACAGAAATAGTATTTAAAGTTGTCCTAGAAAGGCAAACAGTTGTTGCAAACATGGCTGGCTCAGAGTCAGAGGAAGAACAGGTGGTGCAGAATCTCTTGTCCCGCATGGAGGCCAACACCACCTATGTCCCCCTCAACCCAGAGCAGCCAGATGGGCCATCAACATCAGGCCAATCAGCAGCTGGCCCATCCTCAGCATCAGCAGAATCATTGGCAACACAGCAGGTGGCTTCCCAACAGAGTAGCCAGCCCAGCACTTCAAGTACAGCAACCGGTGGCCGTGGCCGTGGCAGTGCCAGTGGCGGTGCCAGTGGCCGTGCCCGTGGCCGCAGTCGGGCAACAGAGGAACCAACCACAAGAAACATGGCATATGAACCGCAGGAGCTTGACATCCTGGTGACCCGGGCACGTGATTTGATAGAGTGCCCAGCGGTAAAGTTGACACACACAAGGAGATGGAAGATCTGGGAGGAGATAACGGCGGAGATTAATGCAGTGGCTCCACAAGTTCGTGAGGCGGAGCACGTTAAGAAGAGGCAAGTACATGTGTGTTACATTTGAGCAGTTACAAGTCCAGTAATGTTTACATTCAATATTAGATGGAGTTGGTCAATGGGTGGTCACGTTGCTTGGAGGCACAGACATGTTTGCCATGACATTGAATTGATAGTTATTGGAGGGTGACTGTTGTTGTATCTTCTAAGGGTTGGTTTTAAAAATGAATATAATGTAAGTTTGGTGTCAGTAGGCACATGTTGTATTATGTTTCAGATTGCAATGGGTGCTACAGCAAACATGAGGAGTTACATGTATTAATATGTACACTTTGATTGCAGGTGGCACGACTTCAAAGGAAACCTCAAGAAGAAATTGACCCAGCGGTGGGAACACAGCCACACCTCTGGGGCTGGCCCCATGCCTGGCAAGCTGAAGCTCACCCCCCTGGAAGAGATGGCACAGTGCTGCATTGCAGTGGAGGAGGTCCGGGGGGTGAGCACCATAGACAGCGAGTCCCCAGCGGAAGTGATGGCTTCTACGCTTGAAGGTAATTATTTGCCAGGCCATAAGTATATGTTTTGAATTTGGCATGGAATGTGTGGTAATTGGTATTTTCTCGTTCAACAGCATCCCCACCGCTTGGTCAAGAATCTCTTGAGGAGGTTGTGGAGTCTGTGCCACCTGGCCCCAGTAGCAGGCCCGTGCAGCAGCAGCCGGAAATGTCCGCGGCTGAATTGTCCACGTGGGGGCGTGTGCTAGAAAGTATTGTGCAGCAGGGAGACTCGGCATCAGAGCGGGTGCGTAGGGCCGAGGAGGTGCTGCAGGGTTTGACCACCAGCCAGCAGAGTATTGCTGCCAGCATGCAGGCTATTGCTGCTAGCCTGCAGGTGCTGGCTGATCAAGCCCTGCGGCAAAATGAACTCCTCCTCCGCCATAATGAACTTATGGTGGAGCTAGTTACCACCAATAGGGTCCTAATGTCACCCGCTTCTGGTGCATTACCACCATCATCACTCCCTGCTGCCAGAGGGGGAAGAACACCCACCCCCTCCCCAGCATGTGCTCCACGTGACCCACCATCTGACTGTGGCCGTGGGCGAGGCCGAAGAGCTGCTGCACGTGGCAAGGAGCCTGCCAGGGGCAAACGTGCCCGCAAATGAACTTGTGTCCCCATTAATCTCCACCGTTATGTCTTCCCAAATCTTCCATTGAGCTGTGTGTGTCAGTATCCTGTGTCAAAATCCGTGCCGAGGGTCACCACATTTGCCCGCGGTTCAAATGTCATGTTTGGTTCCTCTGTTGCCCTGTTTCGGCTAGCATTACTGTGTGCTGTACTTGAAGTGTTGGTGCTCTACTTTTGTTGTGAAGCCACCTGATGTGTTCCTAATGATTCTGCTGTGGCTATTTATTATATATTATTTACTTTTAGTCCTGTTATGGTACCATTTATTTTGTGATGGTTTTTACATTTTTTGCAAAGTTGCTTTAATAAATGTTAGTTTGGCCCCACAAATGTCTGTATTAATTGATACATGCAGAAGTGACATGTCTATTAGTATTATTAATATTAAGTTGTGTTCATTATTTGCAGTGTAAAAGTTTGTGACAAGTGCAGCATGTAATGTTCCCTTTAAGCTGCAATGCTTCCAATTGTAGCAGTGAGAAGCGTGTAATTAACAAGTAATGAGTAAAGTAGGTGATTGTATTGTGTTCAGCTGACATTGGTTGAGGTGCGTCCGTCCTGATTAGGCGTTCCGATTGCCTAGCGCATGACCGAGTGGTGTCCGCAAAGCAATACTAGCCTTTTGGACACCGCACATTTCTTGCCTTTTTGTTCGCGTGCATTCGGCGTGCTGTCCGAATGCACGCCTACCAAAATATGTGTACTCCCTCGTGTCCGCCCATGTTTCCGCCCAGTTTAGCCCACTTTGAAACTACGCCCCTGTGTCATTCCGCATGAAGCCCATTACACACCCATATTGCCCGAGTGATTGCGGTGCACATTTCTGTACGGTATTAGTGAGAACAAGTACGGAGACCATGCGTGGCACATGCGCATGGCGTTCCCCACGCATGCGCAGACGGCTACAAAACGCCATCCGAAAGAATTTGGGAAAGTACGCACCGATCAGAATAAGGGCCATTGTCCGGAGAGCACAATCAACTCCCAAGGGAAGCTCAGCATGTACTGAAGCAGCTGCTGGAAACAACTAGTAATAATTGTGCTATAGAACATACACATTGCACCTATTAACAAGAACTATCCTGAAATCTGTTGACTCAAAAGTTGAGATTTAAAGAATGTGGACAATTTCTGAGGTACGGCACAGATGCCAAGGCAATAGTGCAGAGAGCTGGGCAGTTAGTGAGTAAATATATTATCAGCTACCCGCTACTATTTTGGCATACTGTTGATATGGCATACTTTCAACTTTGCTTTCAGATTCCTGTGATATGCATTATTGGTAAGATAATGCTTATCAATTAGGTTTATGCCTATTGAGTATCAAGATTTGACTGCACTGTACATTTGATGTGATAATGTTTGCACTTCAATTACAATTTTACTAAAACAAATGTTCTAATATGGTGTTATATTTTATACCAGCTACAACCTTCTTATGTTTTACGCCTAGTCCTAAAAATTCCTATACCTCAAAATAGAATAGTCCACCTCTATATTAAACAAAGTTGGATAGAAAATCCATGGGTCTTGTGATGACACCGTGGACTACTCGTGTCGCACAGTGTTAGACGACTGTAGTTACTTTCATAGACCTGGTCCTGCTCATGGACTTTACTTAATTATAGTATGTTATTAGGTATATTCTGTATAATTATTATATGGTATAGCTATATTTTACCTGTTATATAGGGAATATGTACTTTATTTGGTTATACTGTGCTTAATGTAATTGTTAATATGAATAGGTCTAGGCCAGAGTGTTATTTACTATAGGTTAAGTTTCCCATTGTTCTAAGTCTGATGTTAATCAAATGGGATTAACATAAGTAGTAAACAGTGTATGGTTGGATATACAGGTAATCTGATCATGTACACCCCATTGTATGCAGGAACCCAGACAGTTCGTCTCTGCTTCTCATCAAACTCTCTATCATCCTGATTAAACTGGCTGGGTTATGAATAGACAGGGCTGGGTATAACAAGGGAAGTGAGCTGTACTGGGGAGAGATCAGCACAGGAGGTGCAGAGAGAGGAGTTGGACTTCTGACGTACAGAAGTGGACTAGGCATTGCGGTGCCATCAGTGTGGAGAATTCATGGCGAAGGGCGCTGTGTGAGCTGGTATCCCAAGCCAGGGGACACAGAATTACTGCCAGCTTGTGTAGCTAAGGAACGCAAGCATCGGTAATCATATACTACTGTGGGGACTTAGTAAGTAAGATACCTTCCTGGCTGGTAATTGTTACTGTTATAGTGCACTGTGTGTATATACTTACAATAAAGGGCTGTTGCCATGTTCCTAAACTGTTTACCTGAGTGATCAGAGAATCCATATCTTCACAGGTCTGTTATGATTTAATTATGTTTTATCAAATAGTCCTTATTTAATTATGTCTTATCATATAGTCAGGGCCAGCGCTACCCACTCAGTAGCTCCTAAAAGCAGGGAGGCGCCATGCTGAAAAGGCGCTGTCTCCCTCCCTGCTCTGCTGAAGCTGCCTCAGCCCTCACTGTCACTGCCTACTGCACGCCGCCCACAGCGCCTGTCTGACAGCGGGCAGGCGGCAGTATAAAGAGCTGCTCCCTGCACCGCGAGTGCACACAGCCTGCACGCCGCCCGCAGTGCCTGTCTGACAGCGGGCGGCAGTTTGGAGAGGCTGAGCAGCTCCCTGCACCACGCACACACTGTCCTCCTCCTGCTACCTGCCCCCCTCTTCCTCACAGACACTTGCGCTGAGGCATGTAGCGCTGTCTGTGAATGCCTGGATTACATGTCATGTCTGGATCCGCCCCCTACCCATTGCTCCCTGTACCTCTCAGCTGTCAATCAAATGATGAACAGGCAGCAGCACCGCCCCGCCTTCCTTCCCTCTTCTCAGTGTGCTTTGCCAATGCCACTGCCAGTCCTCAACACTCTGCCCCCTCTATCTCCTCCCCTCTTCTTTTATCTCTCCCCTCCTTTCCCCCTCAGTCACGAGAGGGGTGGCCATACACGCTGCAATAGCAGCGTGCATGGCGATGTGCACTCCTGCGGGCATCGAATCGCACAGTACAAAAAGAATGTGCTGCACCTACTTTTTGTACTGCTTTTGGATCGCATCACACACACATTGCATGCATGCCATGCGATGCGATCTAGACCGTAACGTATGCGATTCTCACAGCATGTATGAGCACCTTTAGTGCCTGCAACATTTTGCATGTTGCATATGCTCCCACAATCGGGCTGCAGCTTGTTGCAATGGCAATGTGAAAGGGCGCAAAATTTATGGTTTGCAGAAGGGCGCCGGACACAATAGCACCGGCCCTGATATACTTATAGTCGGGTTTCCAGTGCTGGCATCCTAATCAATTCCGGCATTCTGGTGATGGTCTCCTGGCAGTTATCAGCATGCCAGCATCGGTATTGTGACTACCAGCATCCCATCTACCAGGTTGCTGAGCGCATCTCACCAGCACTCCCACAGCCTTTGCCGACATAAATTTAGTATGCATTCTTACTGTTTCAATACTCATTCAACAATAGAACATACTGTAACTCATTACATGGTTTAACATAGGTACTTGATATGTATTCATATTTTGTGTTGTGTCATCATACAGTATGTGCTGTTGCTTAAAAGGAAAAGTGGAAAATATAAACAAAAAATTAAAACTCATATTCACAAACTAGTAATTTCCAGGTCACTTCATAAAACACATTTCCTCTCTACTTTCTTGCTTAAATTTTAATTTTGAGCAAAGCTTTTTGAAGTCCCCTCAAGCACAGTGCTGCTGATTGTAAGATGATGAGCTCAGTTATATTACATAACCTGCAACTGGCGATGAATGCAAGTACCACTGGCCAAAAGAGAGTAAAAACTGATGCTTGTTCTACTAGCAGTGGATTTAAAAGAAATCTACTATGACATGTTTTCAATTAAACACAGCCTTGGGTATTCCTTTGAAGAACAGTTTTCAGTTTCATGTAGATATAAATATGTTTCTCTCTCACACATCTCTCCCTCTCTTTCTCTAGTTTTAACATTATGACAGTGATGTGTGGTGAGGTCAATGGCTGGAGAGGCACTGGCTAGTGTCAGAAATAATATAATACAAATTATATCTAATTAGCTGAATAAAAGAAAGGTTCCCTCCCAAAAATATATTGTATAGTATAAAAACCTTTGCAAACAGATCACTTATGTTTGTATTAATGGAAACTGACAAGTAACACACACACAGTATGTGAATATAGGAGATGCACGGGTGGGCAGCGGCCATGCAAAAGATATTAAAGGCTGCGACCACTGTGTGAGGAGGAAGACGCTGTAGAAGTCCCGGGGGGAGGTGGCAGCCATGCAAAAAGAGTTCAAAGGCCACTTCCCACTGGCTGAAGAGGGTAGATGATGCCTGGAAGTTCCAGGGGAGGCAGCGATGGCCATGTAAAAGAACTTAATGGCCACCGCCCACCAGGTGAGGAGCAAGAAGATGCTGTGAAAGTGCTGGGGGGGGGATAGCCACACAAAGTGCTTAAAGGAGGACGCCCATCGGGTGAAGATGGAAAAAGAAGTCTGCAAGAAAGTTTTGAAATAGCGCAAGGATAGGGTGGTAATATGGCCACACTCAGACCCCCGTACGTATGATATGGGCTTATGGGTGCAACAATGCACAGATGTAACCTGGGAGTATACCCAAACAAATACTGCAACAATAAGAATACAACAATCCAAGAGATGGAATAAGAAAGAACAATGCACAACTGTAGCCAGCACTAGGAGAAGGGAACAGGTAACCAATCCCTACTGTGCTGGTAACTGCAACAATGCAGAGGATGACTAGAATAAGGTTAAGGACAGAACACCTGCAGAGGGAAACTCCCTGACTTATCTGTATGGTGGTGATGAGCAGACACATGCAGGGAGGCTCTGCAGCAGCCAAGCTGAACTACTGGCAAAGGTGCAGACAGGGTCCAGGAACATGATGGACTGTAACCAAGGCACTGGCAGACACAGGACACGCTATAACCGGCACCTGACAGAAAAACCAGCCTGCTTTTATACCAAGTGGGACACTGCCAGCCGGTGGAACGTACCCAAAAACCGGGACGATCCCATGTTTAGCGGGACAGTTGGGAGGTATGCATGATCTAACTATCCTGAGCCTGTTTCACATAAATCAGGATCAGAAATCTGGATGAAGCTAAATCACATTTTTGGGAAACACTGCGCTAATTTTACCAGAAGGCACCATAAACTGAATTTACCAGTATCAGACAGATAGTGATTTTAAAAATATATAGATTTAATTATTCAAATAATAGCAATAAACTGGGTGGCCACCTCACTTATATTATATTTCACATATAAAAAACATGTATATAAAACATATAAATTGATCTGCTATGCACATGTGTGGATAAACAATATTAAAGCACAATTGCTATAATTATAGTAATCGTAAGTTATATATGAGCTTGGATATTCATCAATTAATATATGATATCCATTTTCCAGCTTAATTTTTTGATTCAAAGTCTCAAGAACTTCCTTAATGGTGACTAATCAATGTAACACTTCCCTTTTTGTGGATTTAGTTGAGTGGACAGCGTGGTGTGCGGCTTGATACCAGCGTGGTGCCGGGACTCGGTACCCACAGCGGAGAGTCCTGTCTTGCAGTGGAGGCTGCCTGTCTGGAGACTTATGGGAAGATGATGTGTGTATGGGCTGTCGCTTCTCACCTACGACGCCGCTCCTGGCTCTGGCTGGCACTTGCAGGTGTCTGTGCTGGGGGAGGTGAGTGTGCAGTAGTTGCATCTCTCGCCTGCAACGCCACTGTGTCTCACTCCAGCTGGCGCTTGCAGTTGTCTTGGTGGTGCAATCTGGAAGTAGTCAGCAGTGATGAAGTGGCTTTGCCACCCAGGTGAAGTTGTCACACGAATGTCCAGGGGGTTCTTGTCAATGGGCAAATTGTAGGTGGTATAGGTTCACTTGTGGGAGTAACAGATACCGATCAGATCATTCTTATTATTTATTGAGCACCTTCTCGAGGAAACATCCCATAATTTTTAAAACTCCCATCTTAGTAAATTTACCCCTATCCTTCCAATAAATCTTCCTTAATATTACCTTTTTACCTATAACCTTCCCAGACACGACATGACTAGGCACCTAACCAACATAACTGCAGGTTCTTCGAAAAGGAGAACTATGCTTGTAAAACTGACACTTAGGGGTAAATTTGCTAAAAGCGAAAAGTGGGGATGTGAGGCGAGTACTGCTTTCACCTCCCTGCAGGAGGGAGGGTCCCGTGGTTGCTGGAAGTAGAGGCAATGTTCAGATATCAGTCATCGGGAAGGGGGGCTGAGCAATCGGCTCCTGTTGTCCCCTGGTGTGGTGTGCCCTGAGACCTTCTTGATATGCAGTCTGGTGACTCGGTCTTAGCGGGCCTTACAGTCAGATCGGGCCCATAGCAACTGCACCCATTGGCCATGACCCTTTTCTTACCATAACTGCAGCCTAACCCTTATCTATCCCTAACCCTAAAATCAGGTATTGACAATGTGGCTGTTGACATTCACAATATTGACATGGTAAATGTCTTCTATCTGACCTCCTACCCAATCTGACATGGGTGCTGGATGGGTGCCGACAGTTGGGAATCCGACAGTCATTATACCGACACTGGAATCCCGACTGTTAAAACCCTGACACTCTGGGTTTCCGAGGGCCACCGGTTATTCTCCCTCTTGGGAGTCCACAACTTCCACAGAGGGAGAATAGAATAGGTGGCGAGTGTAGGGAGCCACTGTCTCCGCAGCGTGGCGAGTGCAGCAAGTCCACAAGGAGCTTTGTTGCGCTCCCCCCCCCCAGTCAGGATCCTGACGTTGGGCTAATGACTGTCGTGCTCCTATACCACAACCATCTGACATATACTGTAGCAGCACTCATGATACGGCAGATAAATTTGGAAGAGCGTTTAGAGAAATCTGGGATAAGGAGTTGTACAGTAGGAGTATATTCTATGGCTTAAATTGAACTGTATTCCTTATATACAGTATTTACAAGCGGAAACTGTGAGAAAAAAAGTTTTATTTTGGCAGTTATGTAACTGTTATTGTTTTTTTTTTTTTTTGTTTTGTTTTTTTTACTGACAGGCAAATTAAAGCAATCTTGTTTAACCATTCATTGTGTCTTATAAATCAAGCTACTTAAGAGGTGATTTACCATGAGCAGATACACATAACAATAATAATGAATGAAGAATGAGCTTCATTAGTTGAATCCTAAGATTCATTAACATAAATTAATTTATTTCTTTGATAGGCATACAGCCAGTTCCTATATTTATCAGATTATGTTTATAGCTGTCACATTTGGATAGATTAATTTATGCACAGTCCTTTCCTGCTACAGGGAAACGTTTTTTTAAATACCGTAATTATAGATGCAATAGTTCACTGAACTCATTGAACATTCTGCGGTATTTAGAATACACTTAGCAGAAAAGTGTTTATTTTCACGTTACAAGGTCATGCCCACTAATTCTTATGTACTTGCTGTGAAGTACTGTATGGTAAGAAGCATTTTATAAGGATTTTTAAAGTGGACCTGTCATTCTATTTAAACCACGTTTAATAAAGCTGGTGCTTCTTTTTTTTTTTTACTACTCAACAGTAGATTACTGTATGTTTTCCAGAAAGCCAGTAACACGTCCTTCTAATGTCATTGATGGTATATTTTAACACTCCTGCCTGGAACTTGTATTACCAGACCAGTCTTTTATACTGTAGCTGTTATAGACCATGGAGACATTTACCTAAAGGCCCATATACACTTGGTGACTTTGAGGTAAAAGTCGCTTAAAAACAGCATGTTTGAGCAGCTTTCAGCTCAAAGCCGCCCCGTGTGTATGGCCCCAGCCATGAGCGGTGAGTTCTGATGCGTGCTCCCACATCATCGCCGCAAAAGCCGTTCATCTGCTGTTGGCGCAGGGCAGGGGGAAAGCCACTCAGTGTGTATGCACTGAACAGCTTTCCCCCCAGCGATGATAGCGATCATCGCTGTCCATACATGCTGGGCATAGTCGCCTTAGACCTTAACACTAACCTTCAGCCGTTTAGGCCACTACTGGTACCTTTTTCTTCATAGTATTAAGGTGACCAACTTTTATACAATGAAAAGGAGGACACATAATTTGAAGAAAAAAAAATATTGTAAATAAAATAAACATTTTATTAAATGCAACAATAATACACTATAATATGATAAATGTATAATAAAAAAAACATTTGTAGCATTTTATATTGTAATTATGCCCTAATACACTGCATACATCACTAAACTATAGTTCGATGGGAATGTGGACTGCAGAGGAAATTTAGGCAGCATGCCTGGTCCTGCAGAAACTGTCCCATAAAGGCTAGCCACCCCTCCTCTTCACCGCCAGTCTGAACTGCCCTCTCCTTCTTTACGGGCCTGCAGTGGCTGGCTGGCTACTGTACTCTAATGCAGAGAAATATGATAGGGGGCACTGTGTGGGAGGAGGATGCTCCCCGGCGCCTCCTCCTCCCCCTGCAGCTGGAAGGACCTCCGGCTCTGACATGTTGCTAGGGGGAGGAGAAGTTTGACAGAGGATGGGAGTAATGGGGTCGGTATCTGCAGCGGGTGGCGATAGAAGCCCATTAGCTTTTATAGGGTATCACCACCCAAAGGTGGCAATACTCTGCCCGGCGAAGACAGGGCGGCTGGGTCTTAATACATTTGAAAATGCGGTAAACCCCCGAAAACCAGGGGTTTTACTGCATTTTTCCCTTAGTGCACTCCACCCAGGGCCTGGGCTGGGCCTAATGTGCAATATAGCTGGCGTCTGAACTCAAAACTGCAGTGTGCTGCTGCTGTGGGAGTGCGCAGCAGCTCCCACGTGGCTGTTATACAGGAGCAGCTGGAGCTATGCAGAAGAAGCTACCGTTTGAGCCCGAGAAAGAAACAGCACTGTGCGATCAGACCTCTCTGATCGCGGAAGCTGCCTCCGCTGCAATGTTATTAAGGCCAACAAAGGAAGACACTTTTTGAGGGAGGACAGAACTTACAAAAGAAGGACTGTCCTCCTTAAAGGAGGATGGTTGGTCATCCTATACCTGTATATATTTAACATTTATTTAAATACACCACTGATAGTAGCTTATATTAATACATTATATAAAGTGAGATAAATAGATTTTCTAATGAAAGTTGTTTCTTAATCAGTAATTCCTGCATGTTACCACCTATTACCTGACAGCTGTGCCATGTCAAGGTATTCAGAGGTGACATGGCCAATGCAGGGAGGTGTGGCAAGTCCCCTTCCTTAGCAAAAAGTTTAAAGAAATAGTGCCTCTTTGACAGAGCCATGTTCAAAATCTATAGACAGCGGCATCACTTGAGTGTCACCTGGTGCAGAGGGGGGAATCCATGTTCTCTCTGTAGATGGGCTGATATAAAAGGGGCATGTCCTCATGGGGAGGGGATAAGGTCTCCCGACTGAACACCTATTTTCATCACTCTGGGGGGCTGCCAAGGATGCGGCTTGTCCCTGAAGACTGACAGTTTGCAGCACTGTGACAGGAACTGCAGTGCTACAGTGCAACACCAGCTCCTGTCACTGAGTAATGTATCTCCTTGGGTGACACTCAGGATTGACCCGCACCCCTGTAGTGATACACTGCAGGGATTTGCAGCCAGGGGAGGCACTGTCATTAATGATTAACATTATGGATCCAGAGAAATCCTGCCAGAACATACAGAAAGGTGACTGAGTTTACATGTGTGTTAGGAAGGGTGCAGGGCTGGGTTTACATGTGTATGTTAAGAAGGGTGAAGTGCTGGGGTACAGGTTTGTTAGGGAGCTGAGTAGGTGCAGCGCTGGGGTAAATGTGTGTTAGGAAGGGTGCAGATCTGGGGTTTAGGTGTGTTACTGAGATGCATGGGGTACAGGTGTGTTACAGAGGTGACTTGGGTACAGTTGTGTTACGGAGGTGACTTTGTCACAAGTGAAAAGCTTCGTGGAGCCAGATCCAGGCCTGGGCCTAATGCAGATGCTGACTGAGGTGGCTGGAAACTGGCGGGCCTGATGTATTGCTTCCTCATGTACAAGACAAGATAGTTACCTGGCAAAGACCCAAAAGGGAAGCGTGGAGTCTAAAATTGCCGATGGTCTTCATCAGGAACTGTTGCAAAGGAAGTTTGGGCTTTTTCCTAGGACTTATACAACCCTCTAATTGACTGAACGCCATCATAACAATCATATTGTCTAACAAGAGTGCCCCAACAAAAAGAGAGTCTTTTTCTTTCTTTCTTCCATTGTTAGTTTACTCTCTATGGAGCACCTCCACTTTTATTAAGTATTTGATATTTCTATCATTGTATAACTAGCATCAGTGGATTCCTAATTGATTAACCACCTACTTCTAGATTTTCTACGCCAGTGCACTTGTCCCCCCCATACCCCTTTTCCCTATAAACAAGAAGTTTGGGCTTTGCAGCATCAGGCAAGCAGGTTGCGGCCCTCCACACGGGTCACCGGATACTGCGTCATACTATATAGCGAGGAAGAAGTAGTTTGGAGATAGTAAGCGGAGAACTATTCTGACCTATGCCAGACTGGAATGATAAATGATGCGGATGCCACTAAAGTGAGCGTGAGCCAGGGTTTCACCAGATAACTGTACTGGTGGTTGGGACAGAGCAATGGAACCGGAGAGTTTACCAGGTAACTGGACCGGAGACTGGGACGGAGCAATGGCATCCTTTTTTCTCTCTCATTCCGCTCTCTCCAGGGCCTGATTAAAGGTTCAAGGTGCCCTAGGCTCATACACATGTACCTTTCCTTTTAATGCTGCTATACACACATGTATGGGCGCTTAGAGACTCGCCAGTCATACTGCCCATATGCATGTAATGAAGGTTATATAACTGGCATGTAGGAGCTAAAGCTTGCGTGTGGAAAGGCTTTGGCTATAGGCTATCCAGTTGTCGCTAAAGCATAATGTACATAAAGTAATGGTTCCATCAGCAAGTTTCATGGGCACAGCCATCTGAGAGTCAACCTTAAGAACTGAAATTACATGTACTTTGGATCATTTTTAAGCTCCAAAAATAGTCTAGTCCCCAGCATCATCTGGCAAAGCCTGTCCTGGGTACCCTGCATAAGTGTGATATCTGTTCAGTTGTTAATTGGAATGGTTTGGGAGTTATCTACTGCTCTGCGGGCAACAGACATTGTAAGAAAACAAATATTGAGCAGGATTAATTAATTAAATAGAGCACAAAGTTCCTTTCCAGAACAAAACAAGTACAATTGCTTACCTTAATGTAAAATCAATGCTAATGCTAAAACATTTGACACAGCGACTCCGCAGGGCTCCACAAAGTTAGTAGCCATGGCAGAAATGTGCCAGAAAAATAAAGCAGAAGGATTATCTCAAAAGCGTCTGTAAATATATTATAAACCCCAGAATGTGAAATATTACAAAATGTGTCTGTGCCAGGATTACTCTTTTATGTTGAAAAAATATTCATGTTTGGTCATGTTACAATAATAGTGATAATAATATAATGTGATGAGTGATTGACAATGCAGTAAAGTACCAATTGGGGCTACTCCAATGGCAAATGCAGGATTTCTAGAGGGGGTTTCTTAATGCAATTCACAAATCTCCCACTCTGCGGAACATTGGAGCAAGTGCCAGAGTCTTGGGAGCAGTAGAATAACCTAGGGCCTTATTCTGGTTGGAGCGGCCGGGCCGTACGCGGACGTCCCGGGATTTTTAATGATCTGCGCATGCGTACATTCGCTAATGCGCAGGCGCGAACACTCCACAACGCTTACGGACGGGTCTATACGTGCGAAAAAACCTATACGCGAGTGTACGGGCATTGGGGGCGGCATAGGGGCGTGATGAGGGGAGCGGCCGAAATAATGAGGGAAAATGGGCGTAAATATGGGCGTACACGGGGGTGTGCACCAAAAATGAGCGGTGCTACTACCGCACGATCGACTACAGCACCGTTCATTTCGGACACAAAACAGGCGGCCGCCAACCGCCATCTCAAACCACCCCTACAGATACCGCATGCCAGCGTGCGCCTGGGTTTGCTAATTTACGCTGCTTACTACCAAACACATACACCTGAATCTAATAACCAATGCTGCAGTCTATTAAGTCCAAACCATGATTTCACTACCTGCAAGCCACACACATCACTCAAACACATTGGAAGCTTATCTTTCTATATTTCTCTACATTTAAAGGTTTGTTTAATTTAAGGTAAGAATCTTTTTAAGACCTGCTTATATATGCTAAGGTAGGTATTTGTTAAACAGTTATACACATTCACTACGTGCTTTCATAGACTTTACACAGTAGCACACTCAATCTACACAAGTCGACATGTGTCAACGTGTTCACTCTAATACAAACATAGGTTTTGTATTTAGGATACAATAACATAAACCACATCTAACACCTACAAAGGATGTTTCAGCAATGTTTTAAGCCCATGGCCACTATTTTGCACATTAATTAATTCAATCAATTAATTACTTTTCATAATTATAGTTGAAAGGCAAGATTTGCAGGTCCATATATGTGAAGGGTATGTCAGCGTACACGGACGTACGCTCAGTCTCACGAGCGGTGACATAAGCTGACTTTTCTATTGAAAACAATAGGGACCCGTCCGTGCAAGCTGGCGTACGCTCAGATAGCCGCAAGAAGTCGGTGGGAAGACGGACGAGAGACGTCCGTAAACGGTGGTGTACGCTCAATTGTACGCCAGTTGTCGGAGTGTAAGGGCTGGCCCGTCCGTGTACGTTGGCGTACGCACATTTGTACGCCACTCCCCTTCGACGTTGTTTCTGGCCGTACGTATGCGGCTGAGTTGTGGGTGGACTTAACCACAACGGCCGCGTACGGATAGCGTACGTTGTTTTGGAACGTACGCACGTTTGGCCGCACCGATCACAATAAGGCCCCTAGTAACGATCCGGGACATCAATGTAAACATTGATCTTTTTATACACTTGATACTGTATGGAATACAGTATTAACCCTTTTAGTGCCAACATATCTATGAGAGATGTGCAAAATATTGGCTAAAAATGCGCCGCTCACATTTATATAAATTCAGGTTATTATGATGAATAAAAATGTTTGCTTGCCAATTTTCACACCAATTTTACAAAATGGGATAAAATATGTATAGATGGTACTTATATGTTAGTTGGGCACCCACTAAGCTATTTGCATAGTTTTCCACGTCCCCTCGCGTGGCTCGCTACGCCCGCCACGCTTCGGGCTCGGTGGCTCACTGCGCTCGCCACACTATATAGGATCATCTCCATGCCAACATGGATAGTGGGGGTATGAGCGTTCTAACTACAGTGGGCGCCCAACTCACATATAAGCAGGGCCGGCAACAGAAATTTTGGGGCCCTGTACACTGATATTTCTGGGGCCCCCCCACATAATCCTAAACCCACACAACCCTCTTCTGCATGTACCAGTAAATGCATTTCCAAATACAAGACACTGGAATACTAGAAAAGAGCCGGGGATGTCAGGGATTCTTGTCATCTGTTTGTCTGTGGCGACTGGGCTCACTAGTAGTCAGGGCACTAAGCTTGTGGCCATAGGCCTGCACAGCACATTTTATTAGAGGGTGCACAAACAAAAGGGTTGTGTCCAGCACCACCTATTGGGCATGTCTAACATCGTCCAATAGGTGTGTCTACCATCATCTATTGGCACTCGCTACAATATAAAGCGTCTCTCAGCCACACCATAATCTCCAGCCTAATTCAATTTAAATATTCTAATTACTCTGTGTAACAGTACAAGCAAATAAAGTCACAACCATATATGGATGCCGCAGGTGTGTATTGATATGGATGACGCAGGTGTGTAGTGATATGGATGACGCAGGTGTGTAGTGATATGGGTGACGCAGGTATGTAGTGATATGGATGACGCAGGTGTGTAGTGATATGGATGACGCAGGTATGTAGTGATATGGATGACGCAGGTGTGTAGTAATATGGGTGACGCAGGTATGTAGTGATATGGATGACGCAGGTGTGTAGTGATATAGGTGACGCAGGTATGTAGTGATATGGGTGACGCAGGTATATAGTGATATGGGTGACGCAGGTATATAGTGATATCGTTGACGCAGGTGTGTAACCTATGACCTGGACTGGGCAGTGGGCCCCTAGGATTGTAGGGCCCTCGGGCAACTGCCCATCAAGCCCATGTGTAAAGATGGCCCTGCCTGGCTCTCTCTGCAGAGATGTGCTCCAGGCATCTAATTCCCTCCTTGACCTCCTCACCTTAGTCACCTGTACTTTTGAGGTCCAGATCCAGGGGGGGGCTTTCTGACTTCAGGTGGGGACTTGGCTTCTCCAACTGTCCCGTCCTGCTCTGCGTCCATCTCCTGACAAGAGGGCACTAGGTAGGGCCAGGACAGGAAGCAGCCACAGCACAGTGCGGAGCAGGTTTCATAATGGGGCCGCGCATGCGCAGTGCAGCCAGGAGACAACCGACTCAGCCTCCAAATGCTGAGCGGCTGCTGCTGCCTGCTGCACTGTAAGTGCGGACGTTCACAGAGACTCACTAGTCTTCCCGGTCCGAGTTCAGACCACACACACTGACACAGCCGCCGGAGAGACCCGGCGGCTGCACTGTGCACTCAGCGTCGGAGCGATCAAGGCAGCACACACTCACGCAGTCCATAGACACTGGTGGGGGCGGGGCAGCACGCCACGCTCAGACTGCACACTAGACGGGGTCACGCAGCTTACAGATGGGCCCGTCGGCTGCACAGTGCACACAGCTTCAGAGCGTTCAAGGCAGCACACATTCCATAGACACTGGCGGGGGCGGGGCAGCACGCCATGCTCAGACTGCACACTAGACAGGTCACGCAGCTTACAGATGGGCCCCGGCCGCGGCTGGACTCTGGGGCCCTTCAGACCGCCGGGGCCCGTCACACATATCCCCCTTGACCCCCCCTGTCGCCGGCCCTGCATATAAGTACCGTATAGACTCTCTATAGCCAGGGTACTCAAATTTGCTCTGGGAACCCAGAATCAGACAGGAAATAATTACAGGAACCTAGCAGGTTAATTCAGAATGACTCCACTGAGTCTGACTGCAATCTGCCTGTTGTATCTGTAAGTTTATGACTCAGAAGCCCCAGGACCTGTGAGTGCACTCGGTGTCAACCATATGTCCCCTGTGGATAACTGCATGTGGTGGTCATGGTGACAGCAGCTGCTACTGGGTGGGACAGGCGAGGCAGACCACTGGAATGGAGGCGGAGCTACCTGGTGACTCCACGTATTTCTAAGGCAGTGATCCAAGAAGTTTAAAGTAAAATACAATTAATCAGATTTTTCAGACTCTTTTGATCACTGGCTGAGAGATCATATAAGGTCTTTAGCCTGAAAGTCAGCAACATGGTTCCGTCTGACTCTGAGGACAATGCGTGTAGGTGGAAATGCTAATGAGACACTGAGCACACTGCAGACTCTGGGCCAGATTCTCTAATCTTCAAAAGTGATAAAATGCAGAGTGATAAACAGCCAGCCAATCAGCTCCTGCCTGACATTTTTCAAACACAGTCTGTGACATGGCAGGTAGGAGCTGATTGGCTGGCTGTTTATCACTCTCTATTTTATCACTTTTGAAGCTTAGAGAATCTGGCCCATAACCAGAAGTGACACAAGTGTTTGTCTCCACAGCAGCTCCTGTCTCTTCTTCCTGTTAGCCAATATCTCTTCCATTGCACTGATAGAGGACTCAGATCAACACACACACAGCACAATTGGCATCCTCTTTTCCTTTCTAAACCAGAAAACCCCCTGCATTTGCCTATGTACTCCAAGACTGCATATGCCCAATTTATTCCCAACAGCGACACTCTGCCTTTGTGTTATATCCCTATACTGTATGGATGGGTCTGTAATTTATGTATTGTATATATATTTGATCTTTTTATTTCATTTAAATATGTATCTCATAAAAAATAAACCCACTTCTTATGGAAAATATACCCACTTTTTATGGGGAGATTTTAATATACAAAATAAACCAGAAGGTCCTGTTCTGTATTCCCACCTGATTTTGTCATATTTACTATGTTGTCCTGTTTTCTCTGTGTATCATTACTGTAAATAGGTTTTGTCAAAAGTAACCATGGGCATACACTTTGCTAACAAGTACCCCCACTGACCGATGGTATTAAATAGGATAGGGGTTATATTTGAAATACACCATTTGCTACTTTAAAAACTCACTTGCAAAACTACAAAGTCCATAGTCGGACAGAGGAGGGATGTGGCTAGGTCTGTCTAAAGGTGGCCATACACATGAAGATTTATCTTCAGATCTGTCTGGTTGGAACAAAAACATGGTTATGGATTAGAGCACATGACAGTTGACCATTTGCTTGGAAATGCTGGAAAACTGACAAACGGTCACTCATCCATAACCATGTTTTTGTTCCAACCAGCCAGATATGAAGATACATCTTACTAGTGTATGGGCACCTTAAGATTAGCATGGTTATTTGTGCAGGAAGACATCCAATAATATTAGGTAACCCACAAGCAGCACTAAAACAACTGTCGTTCCTTACATTTTTCTTTTTTCACACAGAATCCATAGCAAAACTGCTACAAAACATGTTGATGTGTGAGGCATCTATATACTAAGTCACAGTATCAGAGATCTATAGTATGAAAAAAATAATTACTTCTTATTTACTTTAGTATATTTGTTCCGTCATAAAGCTATTAGCATAATGACAGTATCTGCCATTTCCATGTGTTATCATTTGATATTACAGATAAAGACCATTCATTTACAACACACAGAGAGAACAAGTAACTATCGTATCCATCACTGTACGACAGTTATGCATTTGCATCTAACGATGCCACTCTACCCTTGTGAACAAGAAGAACGGGCCAGTTTGTGGCATCTGGCCCAATGGCATTTTATGTCCCAAGGAAACATTAACCATCTTTATGATTGGGGGCTGATATATTGTTAGCTTTGCAGACTGCTGATGTAAAATATCAATCACAAACACCGATGGTACAATGACAGATGGTGAAAAGATTATGCAAATTGCATTGTGAGAAATGATTAATACCCAAGACTTCAACCAAACTGAAGGGATATGAAGTATTTTGAACTGCGTGTTACAGAATTACATCTCCCATGATCCCCAATCACTCACATTCTGCCTATCTCCCAGCCACATGTCCCAACAGTTTACTTAGAGAATACAAATGAATAGAAACTGTTCACTGGCACAGAACCATAACAGCAAGCGTCAAATAAAATCATTGCTTTGAACCTAATCAGTGATATAAATTCTCAGCCCTGCTTCAGTTTAATGGCTTTGGGACTGGGATACTCCAAATTGAATAGCATCAATACACAAAGGCAGGTTATTCAGTGTTCTACATAGGTTTGTGGTTGCTAATATGCACAGAATTCAGTTAAATATGTCTGAGTATTATATTATACATAGAATCAACTGAAATGTAAATGCAGA
This sequence comes from Crinia signifera, assembly GCF_055691185.1. NCBI lineage: Eukaryota > Metazoa > Chordata > Amphibia > Anura > Myobatrachidae > Crinia > Crinia signifera. The sequence continues at coordinate 196,869,520 of NC_139222.1, read as the reverse complement.
ATTAACTGATGTGCAAGAAAGTACGTATGGCAAGAGTAGAATCTGCAGTTACTTTGTGTAGATGCAAATAGTACACCAGCAAAACACAAATTTTTGATATAATGCTAACCTTCCATACATGTGCAGCTCGAGCTCGATTGTATTTTATTGTTTGTACTGTCCTTTGGTTCTGGATTAACAACAGGGCAGCAAGGGGGCCCCCTATAGCTCCGTACATCACTAGTATATCTGGAATAGCACTGCTGAACTTTATTCCAGACAGTCCAAGAATCTAAATATCTCACTGGATTCCAGAAGTGAGCTGAACATTACATTGCTGGCAGTTGTTCTGCTGCTGTGGGATGCAGCTCCTTAATGAGGAGAGATCTCCAATGTGAAGATCATTCTTAAGCTTACAGTATACCATATATACTCGAGTATAAGCCTACTTTTTCCGAACATTTTTTATGCTGAAAAAGCCCCCCTCGGCTTATACTCGAGTGAGGGTCCCACTTGAGTCAATACATTTTCCCAGTTTTTTGTTGTAAAATTAGGTCCCTCGGCTTATATTCGGGTTGACTTATACTCGAGTATATACGGCAGGGCTATTTTTCAGCCGGAACGCCGTTCCTGAAGCTCAAATTAAAAATGATGTCATCAGGAACGGCGTTCCGGAACCTGCTCCAGGCCGCCCGGCATAGCCTGACCGCTCCCTGCTCCCTGCTCCCTGTCAGTGTCCACTCACCCCATGTATCAGGACACCCGCCCGTCAGCTCCGGCTGCCCTTGACTTCCTTCCCCTGCACACAGAGAGACAGACGCTAGTAGTCATAGTTCACCTCTAGCGTCTGACAGGTAGCACAGCTCTGTGACTTCCTGGTAACGCTGCAAAGCTGTGCTTCCTGTCAGACGCTGGATGTGAAAAATGACTTCTAGTGTCTGTCTCTCTGTGCGCAGGGGAAGACAGGGTAAGGCAGGGGCAGCAGCTGACGGGCGGGTGGGCACATATTAACCCCTTGGCAACGAGCTGGAACCCCTGGCAATGGATTATAACCCCCCTTGGCAATGAGCAAAAAATATTAACCCCTTGGCAATGAATAAGCAAGAACCCACGGCAATGGACATTAAACCCCCCCCGGCAACAAGCAAGAACCCCTGGCAATGAGCATTAACCCCCCTTGGCAACAAGCAAGAACCCCTGGCAACCCCTGTTCTGGAAGGAGGAGATGGAGCTGACCCTGGTGGGGCTGCAGTACTCCGGGAAGACCACCTTTGTGAACGTGATTGCGGTAAGAGATGGGGGCAGCAGGAGGCCCAGCCAGGGAGTGGGGTTCAGGGATGGCGTGTAATTACAGCTCTACCACTGGGATTATTTCACGGTGTGGGGCATATGTATAATGGGCATCTCTGTGTGGAGCATATGTATAATGGGCATCTCTGTGTGGGGCATATGTATAATGGGCATCTCTGTGTGGGGCATATGTATAATGGGCATCTCTGTGTGTGGCATATGTATAATGGGCATCTCTGTGTGTGGCATATGTATAATGGCCATCACGGTGTGGGACATATGTGTAATGGGCATCACGGTGTGCGGCATATGTATAATGGCCATCACGGTGTGGGACATATGTGTAATGCGCATCACGGTGTGTGGCATATGTATAATGGAGCACTATGGTGTGTGGCATATGTATAATGGAGCATTATGGTGTGTGGCATATGTATAATGGAGCATCACGGTGTGTGGCATATGTGTAATGGGCATCACGTTGTGGGACATATGTGTAATGGGCATCACGGTGTGGGACATATGTATAATGGGCCTCTCTGTGTGCTGCATATGAATAATGGCCATCACGGTGTGGGACATATGTGTAATGGGCATCACGGTGTGTGGCATATGTATAATGGAGCATCATGGTGTGTGGCGTATGTATAATGGGCATCTCTGTGTGTGGCATATGTATAATGGCCATCACTGTGTGTGGCATATGTATAATGGCCATCACCGTGTGTGGCATATGTATAATGGCCATCACAGTGTGTGACATATGTATAATGGGCATCACGGTGTGTGAAATATGTATAATGGGCATCGCGGTGTGTGGCATATGTATAATGGGCATCTCTGTGTGGGGCATATGTATAATGGGCATCTCTGTGTGTGGCATATGTATAATGGGCATCTCTGTGTGGGGCATATGTATAATGGGCATCTCTGTGTGTGGCATATGTATAATGGGCATCTCTGTGTGTGGCATATGTATAATGGCCATCACGGTGTGGGACATATGTGTAATGCGCATCACGGTGTGCGGCATATGTATAATGGCCATCACGGTGTGGGACATATGTGTAATGCGCATCACGGTGTGTGGCATATGTATAATGGAGCATTATGGTGTGTGGCATATGTATAATGGAGCATCACGGTGTGTGGCATATGTGTAATGGGCATCACGTTGTGGGACATATGTGTAATGGGCATCACGGTGTGGGACATATGTATAATGGGCCTCTCTGTGTGCTGCATATGAATAATGGCCATCACGGTGTGGGACATATGTGTAATGGGCATCACGGTGTGTGGCATATGTATAATGGAGCATCATGGTGTGTGGCGTATGTATAATGGGCATCTCTGTGTGTGGCATATGTGTAATGGCCATCACTGTGTGTGGCATATGTATAATGGCCATCACCGTGTGTGGCATATGTATAATGGCCATCACAGTGTGTGACATATGTATAATGGGCATCGCGGTGTGTGGAATATGTATAATGGGCATCGCGGTGTGTGGCATATGTATAATGGAGCATTATGGTGTGTGGCATATGTATAATGGAGCATTATGGTGTGTGGCATATGTATAATGGAGCATTATGGTGTGTGGCATATGTATAATGGAGCATTATGGTGTGTGGCATATGTATAATAAGCGTTACGGTGTGTGGCATATGTATAATGGGCCAATTCTCTGCGTGCAGGTTGCAAAACCGCATTATAAAGTAGTAATTTCCTGTAATGCTGTGCCCCTTGCAGTGAGGCTACACCCCTGTTTTTTGGGCGCGCGCCTTTGGCGTATATTCTCCACTTTGCTGCTGGGGATTGTTATGTTACTGCCACTGTTGGGAGTAATTATATGTTTGTTTGTTTTTAACTGTAATGCCCCGCCCTTTTGTAGCTCCTCCCACATCACCGCCCACTTTCTGCCCCCGCCCACAGTTCCTGAACCTATTTTCCTACGAAAATAGCACTGATATACGGTATGAATTATTAAAAAAAAATTTAAATGAAGATTTTATGACTTTGAACAGGAAGATGAAATCAGTTAAAAAATAACTTACTATCCTGCTCAGACATGTGCTATATTCAGTTACTTGTGTTCCAGTACATGGAACAGCAACATAAGGATATATTAAAGTGAAAGCAGGACAGTAAACCAATCAATATTCATGAACACATGATTTGTATGAATTAGCAAGGACTGGATTGTTTGTGAATGTTATAGCTATGTCAGAGTCATATCATTTTTTGAAACAATCAAATAACTGATTGGTACTTTTTCATGAATACAAATTGCCCTTCAATTGTATTGTTAGAGCAAGCAAGAATAGTTCTCTGGCCCTGCCCAGGGATTAATAGTTCTTCTGTTACGGTCAATGTTGTACATAATTTTGGTCGATGTATGGATAGACACTTTGGGGGGAATTTACTAAAGGAAATTTGTAAAAAATAGGTGTAAAAATAGGTGTATTTGTATCCAGAAATACACATATTTTTGACATTTAGTATCCTGAAAATACGGCAATTCGTATTCGTATTGATGTTCTATCAATACGAATAGCCATATTTTCAGGATAGTAAATGTCAAAAATAAGTGAATTTTTGGATACAAATACACCTATTTTTTACAAATTTCCTTCAGTAAATTTCCCCCTTTGGGTGAGATTTGATAGGATGAGAGATTCAGAAAGTGATAGATTTGGTGAGAAACTTCCCGTTTTTTTTAAAGCGGCAATCATTTACACTGCAAAATCAAACTGGTTTAGCAGTGTAAATAATTGCCGCTTTAAAAAAACTGGAGATTTCTCACCAAATCTCTAACTTTCTGAATCTCTCATCCTATTAAATGTCACCCATTGTCTAGTTTATTTTGTGTTTGTCACTTTACCATTGTTTGTACATTTTGAACTTCTTTGTGTTTCACTTTAGTTTTGTTTTTTTGTACTTTGAGTGTTGTGTAATTTTCACCTCGCAGCAAACTTTTATCTATTACAGCAATAGCAATTATTCCATGAGTTCTTATGTCATCTATGGTTTATACCCCAGGTGTTTTCTGGACCAAATGGCCAAATCACCATATAGTGAATAAAGATTTGGTATATCACCAATGTGTGGACAGTGTTTTCCCAACAACGTAATTTATTATGGCTAGAGCAAGAGAGATATGTAGACAATATAAAAGTGCATACAATACAGTACAAGCATACATTAGTATAAAATAATATGATTCTGGAGACATGCCATATGCTGTCTAGATCTCAAGGCAGCAGTAAAACTCTATGCCACTCAAGTAGTCCAGTAGAAAGACAAATGGGTTAAAATACTCCTTACCCGCTCAATGAATGTGGAGCAACTGGTGTTAAAAACAAAGGGGTAGATTTATTAAGCTTCGTGAAGTGATAAAGTGTCAGCTTTTTATCACCGGCCAATCAGCTCCTACCTGTCATTTTTCAAACCAAGCCTGTAACTTCACAGTTAGGATCTGATTGGCCGGTGATAAAAACCAGACACTTTATCAATTCACAAAGCTTAATAAATCTGACCCAAATTGCTGTCCGGATTAAATACACTGCTGGACAGAGTTCCCACAGATCATTCCAAAATGAATCATTGTGTTGGGCCAATGTGTGTCAAGCAAACGGTGGCTCTTTTTCAAGGCCTTCCTCAAAAATAAAAATAAAATATATAAATTAATTTACTGCTTGGTGGACTGCAAAATATATATTGATTTATGAAGTCCTTTCTATTGGACTTTAGGACAACAGTTGTTGTCTTTATTATTGTTGATAAGGTCATCAACATCACCATCCTCAACTTCTCATCTCCTATTCTCCGATGAGAACACTGACCCTGCCCACGGATTAACTAGATTTATCCAGCATGCTGGATATTAATCATTGGGTTATAGAGAAAAGCAGGGATGCACATCAATATCGCGATGGCTCCTACACATGGAGCGATGTAGGGACATTTTCTAAGTGATCTAGTCAGATCACTTAGAAAATGGCCTGAAATCGCCACATGTGTAGGCCCCATTAAGAGTACATTTAAAATACAGGGGCAGGACAAGCGTGATAAGTAGGAAAGATTAATACCACCATATTGATGCACCTCATTTATATGTTTTAATACTAATTTTAAAAAAAACAGTCCCACTTTTCAGGCATGGCTACACCCGATGTTCGCAATGTCCTGGGCAGAGGTTGGGGGGATGTTGTCCGGTGATAATCATTAATGCCGGGATAAGCTGGGAACAGCACAGCGCTGCTAGTCCAGAAATGACTCCAGGGAGGAGTGAAAATAGCATGTTGGCCTAGCGGGCACAAGGGCACTCCCCCTTTTTGTGTGGATCAACTTTTGTTGGGGATGTATGAAAGAGCAACATCAAGGAGCAACAAGGGTTTCATGAAAATTACTGTATGAGATGCAGAAAATGCCAACTTTGAGGTAAAACATACTCAAGTCCATTTATATAATGACCACGTACCTCATCCTACAGAAATTTACACCTCTAATAATGCATCCTTATCTTTCTAAAAACTTTGCTTTTATAAGATAAAAAAGTAGGCCCGCTAGCAAGGCACATCCTCAGTCTTACTGGCCACAAAACGGCTGTGCAAAACGTGACACTTTTGCAGGAACCTAGATGCACTTGTTTGAGACAATGGGCCTCATTCAGATCCATTCGCAGCAAGTACCGATGTTGTGCGTCTGCGCATGCGCAGGTGGGTATCTGCGCATGTGCAGGCATATGGTGCGTGCACCCACGGCGACCTTTTGGGTCGCCGGGTGCACGCACCCATGCTGGCGTGGGGGGGACGGGGCGGAGATGGGCAGGGGGCGCCGGGCTGCCCCATTACCATATGGGAACGCCCAGCGTTCCATGGGCGTTCCAATGAGAATGCAGTGCGTTCTCATGGTAATGAGGCAGTGACGCCGGTGTGGGGGGCGGGTAGCTGACTTCACCGAATGACAGCTGCCCGCCTATATCCACGCCAGCGTGCACGAAAATGTAAGTAGCTGAAAAGTCACTTATAAAGGCGTGCACGCTAAACATCATTCGATGGTCGGTGACCATCGAAAGATGTGGGCGGTTACCCGAGCCATGCGAATGGATGTTTATGCAAAACATCCATTCGCAGCTGTTCGGGCGAAGCCGCACTTTGAGGGGACGACGGCAGGGGGGTGGTCGTTCGCCGGGCGGGGTTTGGTGGACTCGCAAGGCTGCGAATTCGCAGCCTTGCGAATCAACCTGAATAACCCCCAATGTACTGTGTGACACAAGCTTGTTCTGCACTGCGTCTAAGCCACTTTCCACTGCATAAATGACCTACAGTAGAGGTACTGTAAACCTCCAGCAGGCTATAAAAAAATGATCTGTCTCCTGAGAGAAGGATGAAGAATGACAAGCTCCATTTTTTATTTTTGTATTATTTTTATTACCGGTGGCATCAGCAATATCGCTCCCAGAAGTATACATTATTTCTTCCCAATGCATTACTTCTACTTTTCAATTTAGCTGAAATCATGTCATCTGAAAAAAACCCAAAGCTATTGTTCTCAAATAGAAGGAAAAGTTTATTTCTTCACCAGTGTACAGTATATGTAGTAGGTCTAGTATATTGTACGGTTGTACTGACCTATGGTGTGAGCTACACCTTGTGGCAACGCAATCATAAAAAGTATTTCCGTGAACAACTTTAATAATAATAATAATAATAATGGGGTTTTAGATCATGATCAATGCACTTAAGCTTGCAGCCCACCACCAAGGGACACCCATTTCACTGCAAGTCCTAACCTAGACTCTTAAGAATCTGGCAACAGCTGTTATATTATAGTCAAACAGAATACATGCTTTCTGCCTGGTTTAGAGCTCACCTGACAACTAACTCAGCTTCTTCCTTAGTGGTACTTCAGGAGTTGTGTTGGTGATTGTCTCACCTTTAAAAGACATGAGTTAGTTGACAGGTGAGCTCCAAACCTGAGAGCAAGCATGTAATTCCAGCCTCCTGATCCCAAGTATCTGCAGCCTCTAGACCCCCTCTTATTCCAGTCTCCTGATCCAAAGTATCTGCAGCCTCCAGGGCCCCTCTTATTCCAGTCTCCAGTCCCCATGCATCTGCAGATTGCAAATCTACCAAACAAGACAAGATTTTAAAGTCCACAGGTGCAAACAGAATCCCTGCTGCCCCACTGCAAAAGAGAACCATAGAAAATCAACAATGAGCACGGATAGCAAAAAGTGGTGGATGGCGCTGAATTCAGTTTTCCAATTTTACAATGTAGTTCTCATATATTTTTTATTTAAAAAAAAATTAAAATAGAAAAAAACAAGGGTGAGACAGATGCTCAATCAGATATTGCGGATATACAGGTTGAGTATCCCGTATCCGAGTATCCGTTATCCGAATTATTCCGAAAACCATACATTCCAGAAAGTGAATAAAAAATATTTTTTGTGCTAAAAACTCACTGGGGACATTTGTAACAGCACTACTGGTGACATGATATGTAACTGGCACTATATATGTGCAAGAAAATGATTGCTTGGCATTCAAATTCAGTGCTGAGATAGTACACACATTTTGTTTCATGTTTTGAAACCTTGTTTTTTGAACAAATAAAATATATTTGAGTGTATTTTATGTGGTAATAAAATATATTTGTGTGTATTTTATGTGTTTATACAGCATACATGCAAGATACTTCAAAATACATACGGTAATTGAAATATTCAAATATTCCGAAATACGGAATAATCAGTTATCCAAAATTCTCCTGGTCCCGAGCATTTTGGATACGGGATACTCAACCTGTATATGGTTCCAGAAAGGCGGGAGAGGGTATGAAACTTACACAATTGGAGAAAAGACCAGGTGCAGGTATCTTTAGCTTCAAGGTGGTATCGCAAATGGTGATCAAATAGTATATGATGGTATGTGTACCATACTCACACAGCAATCTGCTGTGGTCCTCTTATAAAGGTATCATTATATGTCCTCCCTTAAGACTGATCTTCTCCAATTCCACCAATGTCGTTACTCAGGCCAAGATGATGAAAAAATATATATGAGGAACCCTGAGAAATGTGCCATTGGTATGGTGGAAGCCAAGTATTTGGGGTACATTGTGGGCAAAGGGCAGGTTACACCTCGCCTAAGGAATTTGTACAGAAAAACTGCGCTTATATAAACCAGGTGCATGTATGTCTGAATTAACGTTCACCACGTAGTTGTATACAAATGTATTTATTAGTTAATAAAAATATATCAAGTAAAAAATATTTTTTTTATATAACATATCAATAAAATGTACATATACAAACTCTACACAGAATTGAAAAATCGGTGGCCACCTATAAATAATAAATAATATTGCTTCTCAAAAAGAAGCTTTCTTTGGGCTTTGTTGAGCTCTACAAATAAGAGTAAAAATCGCTTTTCCCAAGGGTTTTCCGGGCAAATTGTAAAGGGTCTTGATAGTGGATTAGCTGCCCAAAACAATAGGTCGGGTGTGGGCAATGGTAGGGACCACTGGAGAGTTTGCAAGAGGCTGTTCTATGCTGGATTACATGTATGCTGCTGTCTGTAAGTACACTTGCCTATGGAATTAATCTGGTATGCTGTGACCTGCTTTATAGGATAAAGATCAAGAGCAGAGACATGCTGGCGATCCCCAGTCAGGGATCAGAGGCGCGCCATCTGTATGTATATATATATATATATAGTAGATTTGCGGTGGGGCACTCGTGGCTATTCTCCATAAACTAGACAAGCCAGCTAGTATGCAGCAACGTTTCAATTTATTTATCAAATTTTCGTCAGGTTACAAAGAATAGAGAAAAAAGACATACCTTTATAGCAGCATAGACCAAGGAAGTGAGGCTGAGACACAGAGAGACAAGGGAGAAGCCCACAGGGCGCAGCATGATGATGTCACATGCTGAACAAGTGTGCAGCATGTGGGGAGCTTGGTTGCCATGGATACCGCAATCCAGCTTTCTCAGACACTGTGAGGAAAATTGCACCAAAAATAATTAAAAAGTGACAAGAAAGAACTGCGACTAGAACCAAGAGGCAACAGTATTAAAAAATAGAAATAGAAAAAATGTATGCACCTGCGTCTCAATCTCACTTCATAGGTGATAAAAACAGCAATTAGCCTGAGACAAATAAATGACTAATCAATTAGAAATAGCATATTAAACAGGACAATACATGATACAATAAAAATACACACCAATAAAGCATAATTGCACATAATACAGCGCAATGTGGCAAAAGATATAGTAAAGACACAATCGCAATATTATGAGCTCAGCGGAATACAGCAAAGGAAATTTGCTCGTTTAGACCTTTAGGGGCAATAGTGCCCAAGCGGTGTATCCACCGGGCTTCACATTGTAATAGACGGGTACCACGGTCACCGCCGCGAATATTGGGGGGCACCCAATCAATCATCCGATATCTTAGGCTGTTAAGAGGATGATGATTGTCAACAAAATGCCTGGCGACAGGATGCTCACTACTGCCGGATGCCAATGCCTGACGGATGGTACTCCTGTGCATTGTCATCCTTTCCTTAAATTTCCTAATAGTTTTACCTATGTAGGATAAACTACATGGACATATAAGTTGGTAAACAACGTATGAAGAGTTACAAGTAAGGTTGTGACGGATTTTAAATGTGTGGCCGGTATGGGGGTGACTAAAAGAATCACCTGGTAAAAGGAATTGACAGGTGGTGCATGCGCACCTAAAACAACCTTTTTTCTTTTGGACACCCAACCATGTCACAGTGGGTGGTTCTGGATTGATGGATGTATTGGTTTTAACCAAAATATCCTTGAGACTACGTCCCTTGGAGTAGCACGGCATAACCCGGTGCTCACCGAGGGGTAAAGTCGTGTCGCTTTTAATTAGAGACCAGTTATTTTTAACCAAAGCAGTGGTTTCATTAGAGACAACATTATATCTGTTAACCCACGGCATAATCTTGGCCATGCTGGTATCTTTACTTTTGTGTCTGAGGAGTGACTCGCGGTCTAATTGTAACACCTTACGTTTGCAGGCGACAAGCTCATGATGTTTAAAGCCACGTTTCAAAAAATTTTCAATGAGTGCATCAAGTTGCTGCTCACAATCAGCTCTATCGCTATTGATGCGGTAGTAGCGTAACATTTGGGAGTAAGGCAAAGATGAAACAAGACTGCGGGGATGACAACTGGATGGGGACAGCAGAGTGTTACGGTCCGTGCTTTTGGTATAAACACTGGTAGTGATGATACCTGCTTTGAGGGAAACTTTGACGTCCAGAAAGTGGACCTCACTACTGGATGTTTCAAATGTAAATTTGATGGCATTATTAGTGTCATTGTGTTTAACAATGACATCATGAAGCAGGTTAACATCACCGTGCCAGATGGCAAACAGGTCATCTATATATCTCTTAAAAATAATAAAATGATCAACAATGCATGGGTCAGAAAGAAAAATGTCAAACTCAACAGAAAACATGAAAATATTAGCATATGAAGGAGCCACAGAACTGCCCATAGCGCAGCCCCGTAGCTGTAAATAAAAAGTATTATTGTAAATAAAAAAATTATTATACAAAATCAAATCCATGAGCTCAATAAGAAAATCAATTTTAATGGAATCAAAATCACTGTGGGTATTGAGGAATCGTCTCAAAGCAGCCAGACCCAGGGCGTGGGGAATCATGGTGTAGAGATTTACCACATCGATGGTGGCCAAATGACAATTGTCTACTAGTCTGGGAAGCTGATGAAGATTTTGTAAAAAAGTGGTGGTGTCCAACAAGAAGGTAGGTTGAGATTTAATAAGCGGTTGTAGTAGATCATCCAAATAAGTTGCAGTAGGTTGCAGCAGCGACCCGCATGCCGACACAATAGGGCGACCCGGAGGAGGGGACAAGCCCTTGTGAATTTTCGGAAGTGTGTATAAACAAGGAGTGATTGGAAAATCTGGAACCAGGACAGCTTGAATATCTTGAGTAATAATTTTAGCATCTACTCCCATTTGTAAGATGTTGGTCAATTTCTGTCGACATTGAGCAGTGGGGTTGACTGTCAACTGGCGATAGGTGTCAACATCAGAAAGTTGTTTCATTATTTCGGCATGATAGTCAGAGAGATCTTGCAGGACTATCGCCCCGCCTTTATCGGCTTGTCGAATAACAAGATTTTTATTTTCACTCAGATTTTTTAAGGCCAAACGCTCCGCTGGCATAAGATTAGGGTGGACAGACGAGGAGTGCTCGACAATGGCAGGAAGTCCTGTATCGAGCATCCTAGCAAAGGATTTAATGCTGGCATTATTTGAATATGGCTCGAAAGAGGAGGCAGGAGCAAACTGTTTCAAAACTGTAGGTAGGGGTGGTTTGACAGTTTTATTGGACGGGGGTTGATTGGCAAAGAACTCTTGTAATTTGATTTTTCTAATGAGTTCATGTTTCTCAATTTGCCACTGTAAATCACTGAAAGGCACAGAGGGCACGAAGGAGAGTCCATGATTCAAGAGTTTCAACTCACTTTTAGATAAGTCATGGGACGACAGATTGAAGATTATATTCTCGTGTTCGTTGGTGGGCGACCCGGACGGCCACCCCCTCTTCCACTGTTGCCCTCTTCGAGTGTAGCGCCTCTTACGTGGGACTTGGGGCCGCCTCGACCCCTCTGGGGGAGTCCACCTAAAGGGCCTGCTTTGGCACCTCTGGGTTTGCGTTGGTCAGCCTCGCTGTTAGAGCTGGTATTATCGGCCGATGTTTCTGTATCGAATTGATCGATAGTTCTTTGTGGGCGCCGTTTATTGCGGCGAAAGAAAGGTTTTTTAGAATCTTCTCCCGAATTGCCTGCCAACCATCTGTAGACAGTGTGTCTGTCGTAGTCAGTTTGCACCTTTAATAATTTTTCTTTTTTAAAGAGGATAAGCTCTCTTTTGTATGATGACAATTGGCTCTTGAGCCGTTCCATCCAATCCGTCTCTTTTTCTGCCACTAAAGTGGCCAAGTGCACGGTTTCAAATTTGGAGATTTTATCTTTGATCACAGCAAGTTCCTTGGATGATTGCTCCACCACAAGGACCATAAGATCAAAGGAGCACTTGTTAAGGGTCCCAATCCAGCGCTTACAGAACTGGGGATCGTAGCGCCCGATGGTCGGGCAGTTCCTGACGCGGAAACCACGGGGGATCATTTTTGACTTATAATAGTCACTTAAAGAGAGGGCATGAAGATGGAAATCGATCTCCTTCTTTTTTAAACGTAAGAGGTCTCTGTAGATAATGTCAGTTGCCAGGGATTCCTCTTCATCATTAATGCCACCTTTGAGAATAATAGCTTGAATCTCAACCTCAGAGAGGGAGTGGATGTCACCAATGGGAAAATTAAATTGTCCAATACTATCTTCATCTGCCATATTGGATGGTCTGTATGGTACAATGAGCCAGATTGGTGCAATGTGTGACACAGCACACAGTTGTAAGTTGCAATATAGGTTCTGAGATAGACAGTCCTGGTGAACAAAAGCACCACAAAGGGAAAAGGGCAAAGCACAGGGGGATCCCAAACAAACGGTGTACAGGTACCTCGCTGATCCACAGCAGCAACAGATAAATGAAGGGTGCCTCAACTTGCAGACTCCTTGTGGCTGGGGAGAGATGCAAAGGCAATTCGGGAGAAGATTCTAAAAAACCTTTCTTTCGCCGCAATAAACGGCGCCCACAAAGAACTATCGATCAATTCGATACAGAAACATCGGCCGATAATACCAGCTCTAACAGCGAGGCTGACCAACGCAAACCCAGAGGTGCCAAAGCAGGCCCTTTAGGTGGACTCCCCCAGAGGGGTCGAGGCGGCCCCAAGTCCCACGTAAGAGGCGCTACACTCGAAGAGGGCAACAGTGGAAGAGGGGGTGGCCGTCCGGGTCGCCCACCAACGAACACGAGAATATAATCTTCAATCTGTCGTCCCATGACTTATCTAAAAGTGAGTTGAAACTCTTGAATCATGGACTCTCCTTCGTGCCCTCTGTGCCTTTCAGTGATTTACAGTGGCAAATTGAGAAACATGAACTCATTAGAAAAATCAAATTACAAGAGTTCTTTGCCAATCAACCCCCGTCCAATAAAACTGTCAAACCACCCCTACCTACAGTTTTGAAACAGTTTGCTCCTGCCTCCTCTTTCGAGCCATATTCAAATAATGCCAGCATTAAATCCTTTGCTAGGATGCTCGATACAGGACTTCCTGCCATTGTCGAGCACTCCTCGTCTGTCCACCCTAATCTTATGCCAGCGGAGCGTTTGGCCTTAAAAAATCTGAGTGAAAATAAAAATCTTGTTATTCGACAAGCCGATAAAGGCGGGGCGATAGTCCTGCAAGATCTCTCTGACTATCATGCCGAAATAATGAAACAACTTTCTGATGTTGACACCTATCGCCAGTTGACAGTCAACCCCACTGCTCAATGTCGACAGAAATTGACCAACATCTTACAAATGGGAGTAGATGCTAAAATTATTACTCAAGATATTCAAGCTGTCCTGGTTCCAGATTTTCCAATCACTCCTTGTTTATACACACTTCCGAAAATTCACAAGGGCTTGTCCCCTCCTCCGGGTCGCCCTATTGTGTCGGCATGCGGGTCGCTGCTGCAACCTACTGCAACTTATTTGGATGATCTACTACAACCGCTTATTAAATCTCAACCTACCTTCTTGTTGGACACCACCACTTTTTTACAAAATCTTCATCAGCTTCCCAGACTAGTAGACAATTGTCATTTGGCCACCATCGATGTGGTAAATCTCTACACCATGATTCCCCACGCCCTGGGTCTGGCTGCTTTGAGACGATTCCTCAATACCCACAGTGATTTTGATTCCATTAAAATTGATTTTCTTATTGAGCTCATGGATTTGATTTTGTATAATAATTTTTTTTTTTACAATAATACTTTTTATTTACAGCTACGGGGCTGCGCTATGGGCAGTTCTGTGGCTCCTTCATATGCTAATATTTTCATGTTTTCTGTTGAGTTTGACATTTTTCTTTCTGACCCATGCATTGTTGATCATTTTATTATTTTTAAGAGATATATAGATGACCTGTTTGCCATCTGGCACGGTGATGTTAACCTGCTTCATGATGTCATTGTTAAACACAATGACACTAATAATGCCATCAAATTTACATTTGAAACATCCAGTAGTGAGGTCCACTTTCTGGACGTCAAAGTTTCCCTCAAAGCGGGTATCATCACTACCAGTGTTTATACCAAAAGCACGGACCGTAACACTCTGCTGTCCCCATCCAGTTGTCATCCCCGCAGTCTTGTTTCATCTTTGCCTTACTCCCAAATGTTACGCTACTACCGCATCAATAGCGATAGAGCTGATTGTGAGCAGCAACTTGATGCACTCATTGAAAAATTTTTGAAACGTGGCTTTAAACATCATGAGCTTGTCGCCTGCAAACGTAAGGTGTTACAATTAGACCGCGAGTCACTCCTCAGACACAAAAGTAAAGATACCAGCATGGCCAAGATTATGCCGTGGGTTAACAGATATAATGTTGTCTCTAATGAAACCACTGCTTTGGTTAAAAATAACTGGTCTCTAATTAAAAGCGACACGACTTTACCCCTCGGTGAGCACCGGGTTATGCCGTGCTACTCCAAGGGACGTAGTCTCAAGGATATTTTGGTTAAAACCAATACATCCATCAATCCAGAACCACCCACTGTGACATGGTTGGGTGTCCAAAAGAAAAAAGGTTGTTTTAGGTGCGCATGCACCACCTGTCAATTCCTTTTACCAGGTGATTCTTTTAGTCACCCCCATACCGGCCACACATTTAAAATCCGTCACAACCTTACTTGTAACTCTTCATACGTTGTTTACCAACTTATATGTCCATGTAGTTTATCCTACATAGGTAAAACTATTAGGAAATTTAAGGAAAGGATGACAATGCACAGGAGTACCATCCGTCAGGCATTGGCATCCGGCAGTAGTGAGCATCCTGTCGCCAGGCATTTTGTTGACAATCATCATCCTCTTAACAGCCTAAGATATCGGATGATTGATTGGGTGCCCCCCAATATTCGCGGCGGTGACCGTGGTACCCGTCTATTACAATGTGAAGCCCGGTGGATACACCGCTTGGGCACTATTGCCCCTAAAGGTCTAAACGAGCAAATTTCCTTTGCTGTATTCCGCTGAGCTCATAATATTGCGATTGTGTCTTTACTATATCTTTTGCCACATTGCGCTGTATTATGTGCAATTATGCTTTATTGGTGTGTATTTTTATTGTATCATGTATTGTCCTGTTTAATATGCTATTTCTAATTGATTAGTCATTTATTTGTCTCAGGCTAATTGCTGTTTTTATCACCTATGAAGTGAGATTGAGACGCAGGTGCATACATTTTTTCTATTTCTATTTTTTAATACTGTTGCCTCTTGGTTCTAGTCGCAGTTCTTTCTTGTCACTTTTTAATTATTTTTGGTGCAATTTTCCTCACAGTGTCTGAGAAAGCTGGATTGCGGTATCCATGGCAACCAAGCTCCCCACATGCTGCACACTTGTTCAGCATGTGACATCATCATGCTGCGCCCTGTGGGCTTCTCCCTTGTCTCTCTGTGTCTCAGCCTCACTTCCTTGGTCTATGCTGCTATAAAGGTATGTCTTTTTTCTCTATTCTTTGTAACCTGACGAAAATTTGATAAATAAATTGAAACGTTGCTGCATACTAGCTGGCTTGTCTAGTTTATGGAGAATAGCCACGAGTGCCCCACCGCAAATCTACTATATTTTTCTATGTGCTGGCACCGGCGCTGCTGCATTTGGTTATAGTGAGTGCCAAACCCGAGTTGGATATATATATATATATATATATATATATATATATAGCGATCCACTTATGCCGGGACTCTGATGAGATCATCTGCTCCCGGTGCCACAATAAATAGCACATCCACTTTCCAAACGAAAAGAGCACTCAGGAGACTCGTTCAGCGGTACAACATATAACTGTATTAGCGGTATAAACAGCCGTTTTCGGGACCGCAGCCCCTTCGTCAGATACCTACAGCAGTTAGGCACATACACAATCCCCCCTACATATACCCCATCACTAACCTGGTCCCGGCGTCTCTGCACGCAGACTCCGTCCCGCCGGAAGTCGTCAGATGCCGCACTTCCGGTTACGTCTAGCGCGTAACCATGGTGACCGCATGGCTTGCGTGTCACCTGGCTTGCACTGCGTTTCACAGACTGCCCCATCCGCCTTGACTCAACCAGCGTTACCCGGACAGCGGAGCAGCACAGAACCTGATGGCAATCTACATATAAACAAAGGGAAGCACATTACACATACAATAATAAAAAACAGATACATGTAAATACACATATAGAAATACATATAAATGGACAATGCAGAACACAACCTACAGAAAAAGTTAATTAAAAGAGTTCCAATTTATCTTATCATTCAGGCCCCCCGGTCTGGTGGTGCCCAAGCGCAAGATCCACTGGGACTCTCTGATAATCAATAATTTAGCACGATCACCCCCTCTCAATGACAGAGGAACATGATCGATAATGAAGTATTTCAAATCTTCAAGAGTGTGACCTGCCGCCTTGAAGTGACGCGGCACAGGTTGGTCTACCTCCTTGCCACGTAGAGTCAGACTAATGGCAGACCTATGTGCGGCCATCCTCTCCTTAAATTTGCGAGAGGTCTGGCCCACATACAGCAAGCCACAGGGACATGTGACAATATATACCACAAAGGTGGTATTGCATGTGAGGACATGCCTGATGTCATAATTACGGTCACAATGGGGGTGGGGAAAAGACTTGCATGCAATCATGTAAGAACACGTGATGCAATTAAAACATTTATAGCAACCTGGGGGCTTCACATACACATTTGCCATAGGACGTTCAATTTTAGTGACATCAGCATGAACAAGGCGGTCCCTTAGATTTCTGCCACGTCGATATGACAATAGCGGTTTGGACTGGGAGAGCATCTTCAAGTCTTTGTCAGTACCCACTATAGGCCAGAGGGCTTTAACAGCTCTACTGACCACAGGGCTAGACACAGAGAAATCAGACACAAAGGGTATCCTATTCATGGCCACTTTCGGGGCTGGGGACATAAGTTCTTCCCGTGACATCCCACTCACTTTACTCTTATGTTGATTAAGCAAGGAAAGATCATACCCTCGATCACTGAACTTAACTACCACTTTGTCCAATGCTTCGGGGATCTTATTAGGCTGACTGGTGATACGGGCGGCCCTCACCATCTGCGACAGTGGCAGCCCCTTCTTAAGGGCGGGGGGGTGGTGACTGGTGGCCCGGAGCAGGGTATTGCGGTCTGTACTCTTAGAGTATACCTCGGTTTCAAACCTGCCCTCACACAGAGTTACAGCCACATCTAAGAAGTTAGCCTTGATCAAATCACAAGTATACGTAAACTTGATAGGAAAGTCCTGAGCGTTAAGAGCCTCCATCAACGATACAAACGACTCCCTCCCACCTGTCCAAAGCATAAAGATATCGTCGATGTACCTTGTGTATAACAAGATACATCGAGCGACATCGGGACCATGTGTTGTTCCAGGAACCATTTCATCGCCTTCAAACCACCCTCATGTGGTATTGAGGTATACAGGCTTTTAATGTCCAAACAACACAGTAGCGTACCCACGGGTACTGAGTCCACACTCTGAAGTTTAGACAAAAACGAGGTTGTGTCCTTTAAGAAGGTGCCGTGTTGGGACAAAAAAGGCTGGGCAAGACTGTCCAACAATCTGGACACAGGTTGTAGTAGTGACCCCCGGGCAGAGATGATAGGTCTCCCCGGGGGCTTGGTGGCATGCTTATGAAGCTTAGGCAACGTATAAATGAGCGGCACTAGAGGATGTGCCACTTGGAGGGACATATATACCTTTTGAGGTATCAAGTGCTGGTCAAAAGCAGACTCAAGGATAGTGAACAGTTCCTTCTGGTACTTGTAAGTAGGGTCACTGCTCAGTCTACAGTATACTTCCCTGTCGCTCAATTGAGAATAGATCTCCTCCTTGTAATCAAAGATGTTCTGGACCACAATGGCCCCACCTTTGTCCGCTGGCCGTATCGAGATACTTGTATCAGTTTCCAAACCCTTTAGTGCCTCGATCTCCAACTTGCTAAGATTAGGGCGTGTCTTGCGTGGAGTGGCCAGATATCTCTGTGCCGAGTCATCAAGAAGGCGACTAAATGTTTTAATGGAACTGTTTGCAGACAGTGGATCAAAGGAAGAGTGATAATTTTTTGACAAGAAGGAGTCATAAATGGTGGGCATACGCTCTATCGTGGACTCCTTAAAATGTTCTTTGAGCCTCAAGCGTCGAGCAAACTGATGTACACTCAATTTCCACTTGAACTCATCATGCCCATTGGTTGGAACGAAACTGAGTCCTTTATTCAATACACGAATCTCAATTGGCGACAGGGTCCTACTAGAAAGATTAAATATTAAGTTTTCAGCTCCTCCCCCAGGAACTTGCGGGCTCCTCTTGTTTTGACCCCCTCTCCTGGTGGCAGATCGTTTTTGCGTGCGTTCCTGCGAGGCTTTCTGCCTAAAGGGCCGCACGGCGGACGGGAGCCATCATCGGTTTCAGAAAACTGGAAATCACTGTCACTACTCTTAAAGTTGTCATCTTGACCTCTCCTCTGCTGCCAAGGCCTTCTGCGCCTGCCCTGGGGTCTCCCTAGGCCAGACACATCAGACCCGCCATACAACCAATTGTAGACTTTATTGTCCTCATAATCATTGTCGACAGTTGTTTTCTTATTCCTTTTGAAATGCAGTAATTCATTGCGATATTGGTCGCACTGGGTTTCAAGTTTGGATAGCCACTCTTTGCTTGTGTCTTCCTCCAAGATTTTGGAGTACTCTTTCACTAAGTTAGCAATTTTATTGCGGGTTAAGCTTAATTCCCTATTGGCTTCCTCTACCACCAAAATCATTAGGTCGAAACCACATTTGTTCAGGATTGCAATCCATTTTCTGACGAATTCTGGATTGCTCCTGCCAATTGTGGGCACATTTCGTACCCTAAAGCCACGAGGGATTTTGTGGTCACGGTAGTAGTTCGATAGGGAGATGCTATGAAGTTGATAATCGATTTCACGCTTCCGCGCCTTTAATAACTGGCAATAGGCATCTTCAGCTTTAAACCCTGCATCAGTGGCTACCACATTTTCTTTAGAAAGGATTCTGTCGATTTCATCCATGGAAAAGCTAAAAGTCTCTCCAGCCTGTGCTGACTGAATGCCACTAAGGCCTCCAATGTCCTGCGACAGCACATTACTCGTTGCACTATCCATAGTACAAATAACAGTGTGATGTACAAGTCCCAAATAAGACAGGATTAGAGGAAAAGCAATGTATCCACAGTTTTCAACTCAAATAAATCCGTCCACTGGATAGGAAAGATGGGTAGGCAGGTCAGGAACAACTGCACATACAACCCAAGAAAGTTCAATGTTAAATAGGTGCCTTGCAACTCAGTCGGCAGATAGTCGACCCACACACAGCGATCCACTTAGGCCGGCACTCTGATGAGATCATCTGCTCCCGGTGCCACAATAAATAGCACATCCACTTTCCAAACGAAAAGAGCACTCAGGAGACTCGTTCAGCGGTACAACATATAACTGTATTAGCGGTATAAACAGCCGTTTTTGGGACCGCAGCCCCTTCGTCAGATACCTACAGCAGTTAGGCACATACACAATCCCCCCTACATATACCCCATCACTCACCTGGTCCAGTGGACGGATTTATTTGAGTTGAAAACTGTGGATACATTGCTTTTCCTCTAATCCTGTCTTATTTGGGACTTGTACGTCACACTGTTATTTGTACTATGGATAGTGCAACGAGTAATGTGCTGTCGCAGGACATTGGAGGCCTTAGTGGCATTCAGTCAGCACAGGCTGGAGAGACTTTTAGCTTTTCCATGGATGAAATCGACAGAATCCTTTCTAAAGAAAATGTGGTAGCCACTGATGCAGGGTTTAAAGCTGAAGATGCCTATTACCAGTTATTAAAGGCGCGGAAGCGTGAAATCGATTATCAACTTCATAGCATCTCCCTATCGAACTACTACCGTGACCACAAAATCCCTCGTGGCTTTAGGGTACGAAATGTGCCCACAATTGGCAGGAGCAATCCAGAATTCGTCAGAAAATGGATTGCAATCCTGAACAAATGTGGTTTCGACCTAATGATTTTGGTAGTAGAGGAAGCCAATAGGGAATTAAGCTTAACCCGCAATAAAATTGCTAACTTAGTGAAAGAGTACTCCAAAATCTTGGAGGAAGACACAAGCAAAGAGTGGCTATCCAAACTTGAAACCCAGTGCGACCAATATCGCAATGAATTACTGCGTTTCAAAAGGAATAAGAAAACAACTGTCGACAATGATTATGAGGACAATAAAGTCTACAATTGGTTGTATGGCGGGTCTGATGTGTCTGGCCTAGGGAGACCCCAGGGCAGGCGCAGAAGGCCTTGGCAGCAGAGGAGAGGTCAAGATGACAACTTTAAGAGTAGTGACAGTGATTTCCAGTTTTCTGAAACCGATGATGGCTCCCGTCCGCCGTGCGGCCCTTTAGGCAGAAAGCCTCGCAGGAACGCACGCAAAAACGATCTGCCACCAGGAGAGGGGGTCAAAACAAGAGGGGCCCGCAAGATCCTGGGGGAGGAGCTGAAAACTTAATATTTAATCTTTCTAGTAGGACCCTGTCGCCAATTGAGATTCGTGTATTGAATAAAGGACTCAGTTTCGTTCCAACCAATGGGCATGATGAGTTCAAGTGGAAATTGAGTGTACATCAGTTTGCTCGACGCTTGAGGCTCAAAGAACATTTTAAGGAGTCCACGATAGAGCGTCTGCCCACCATTTATGACTCCTTCTTGTCAAAAAATTATCACTCTTCCTTTGATCCACTGTCTGCAAACAGTTCCATTAAAACATTTAGTCGCCTTCTTGATGACTCGGCACAGAGATATCTGGCCACTCCACGCAAGACACGCCCTAATCTTAGCAAGTTGGAGATCGAGGCACTAAAGGGTTTGGAAACTGATACAAGTATCTCGATACGGCCAGCGGACAAAGGTGGGGCCATTGTGGTCCAGAACATCTTTGATTACAAGGAGGAGATCTATTCTCAATTGAGCGACAGGGAAGTATACTGTAGACTGAGCAGTGACCCTACTTACAAGTACCAGAAGGAACTGTTCACTATCCTTGAGTCTGCTTTTGACCAGCACTTGATACCTCAAAAGGTATATATGTCCCTCCAAGTGGCACATCCTCTAGTGCCGCTCATTTATACGTTGCCTAAGCTTCATAAGCATGCCACCAAGCCCCCGGGGAGACCTATCATCTCTGCCCGGGGGTCACTACTACAACCTGTGTCCAGATTGTTGGACAGTCTTGCTCAGCCTTTTTTGTCCCAACACGGCACCTTCTTAAAGGACACAACCTCGTTTTTGTCTAAACTTCAGAGTGTGGACTCAGTACCCGTGGGTACGCTACTGTGTTGTTTGGACATTAAAAGCCTGTATACCTCAATACCACATGAGGGTGGTTTGAAGGCGATGAAATGGTTCCTGGAACAACACATGGACCCTTTGACGTTCGATCATCAGCTGTTTTTGACTCTCCTGGAACTCACATTATGTAGAAATTATTTTTTATTTGATGGTTCTTTCTTTTTACAGCTACGTGGGTGCGCGATGGGATCATCGGTAGCACCCACGTATGCTAATGTGTACATGTTCCAGGTTGAGCATGATATGTTTTTTGTCGATCCCGATGTCGCTCGATGTATCTTGTTATACACAAGGTACATCGACGATATCTTTATGCTTTGGACAGGTGGGAGGGAGTCAGTTGTATCGTTGATGGAGGCTCTTAACGCTCAGGACTTTCCTATCAAGTTTACGTATACTTGTGATTTGATCAAGGCTAACTTCTTAGATGTGGCTGTAACTCTGTGTGAGGGCAGGTTTGAAACCGAGGTATACTCTAAGAGTACAGACCGCAATACCCTGCTCCGGGCCACCAGTCACCACCCCCCCGCCCTTAAGAAGGGGCTGCCACTGTCGCAGATGGTGAGGGCCGCCCGTATCACCAGTCAGCCTAATAAGATCCCCAAAGCATTGGACAAAGTGATAGTTAAGTTCAGTGATCGAGGGTATGATCTTTCCTTGCTTAATCAACATAAGAGTAAAGTGAGTGGGATGTCACGAGAAGAACTTATGTCCCCAGCCCCGAAAGTGGCCATGAATAGGATACCCTTTGTGTCTGATTTCTCTGTGTCTAGCCCTGTGGTCAGTAGAGCTGTTAAAGCCCTCTGGCCTATAGTGGGTACTGACAAAGACTTGAAGATGCTCTCCCAGTCCAAACCGCTATTGTCATATCGACGTGGCAGGAATCTAAGGGACCGCCTTGTTCACGCTGATGTCACTAAAATTGAACGTCCTATGGCAAATGTGTATGTGAAGCCCCCAGGTTGCTATAAATGTTTTAATTGCATCACGTGTTCTTACATGATTGCATGCAAGTCTTTTCCCCACCCCCATTGTGACCGTAATTATGACATCAGGCATGTCCTCACATGCAATACCACCTTTGTGGTATATATTGTCACATGTCCCTGTGGCTTGCTGTATGTGGGCCAGACCTCTCGCAAATTTAAGGAGAGGATGGCCGCACATAGGTCTGCCATTAGTCTGACTCTACGTGGCAAGGAGGTAGACCAACCTGTGCCGCGTCACTTCAAGGCGGCAGGTCACACTCTTGAAGATTTGAAATACTTCATTATCGATCATGTTCCTCTGTCATTGAGAGGGGGTGATCGTGCTAAATTATTGATTATCAGAGAGTCCCAGTGGATCTTGCGCTTGGGCACCACCAGACCGGGGGGCCTGAATGATAAGATAAATTGGAACTCTTTTAATTAACTTTTTCTGTAGGTTGTGTTCTGCATTGTCCATTTATATGTATTTCTATATGTGTATTTACATGTATCTGTTTTTTATTATTGTATGTGTAATGTGCTTCCCTTTGTTTATATGTAGATTGCCATCAGGTTCTGTGCTGCTCTGCTGTCCGGGTAACGCTGGTTGAGTCAAGGCGGATGGGGCAGTCTGTGAAACGCAGTGCAAGCCAGGTGACACACAAGCCATGCGGTCACCATGGTTACGCGCTAGACGTAACCGGAAGTGCGGCGTCTGACGACTTCCAGCGGAACGGAGTCAGCGTGCAGAGACGCCGGGACCAGGTGAGTGATGGGGTATATGTAGGGGGGATTGTGTATGTGCCTAACTGCTTTAGGTATCTGACGAAGGGGCTGCGGTCCCGAAAACGGCTGTTTATACCGCTAATACAGTTATATGTTGTACCGCTGAACGAGTCTCCTGAGTGCTCTTTTCGTTTGGAAAGTATATATATATATATATATATATATATATATATATATATATAAACACTAGTAAACTTGCTTGAAGCAATTGCTTTGAAAGCTAGCCTGCTACCTCGTGATTGCCTCTGTGTTTGTGAGAGACAAAGAGATGTAGTGTCAACAGATGGCAGTGCTACAGAGACACAGAAACGGACACTTGACATATATATATATATATATATATATATATATATATACTGCATATATATTGGGGCAGATGTTTATCTCTCTTTATCACCCTTGCATTTATCTCTTGTTAAGGCTTAATACATCTGCCCCATTGTTCCATATATATCTTGTTAATGTACAGCAGCAGCAGCATTGGTATACTATAAACCTGTTGAAGACGTCATTACATTGTATCACATTGAATAATAACTTAAATGATAGAAATTGCTTGAATATAGTCATTATTGTTTAAATTTTGAGCCCTGAAAATGAAACCATTTGTAGAGCCTGTTTACAGGGAATTGTAAAGTAGAATATGTTGGTATGATTTTGTGCATAATTAAATCATCTCCAACAGATTTGTTTGTGTTGATGAATAAGGAGAAACCACAGGAAACTATAGTGCCATAAAATTGCTATGAATTTTTACTCAAAAAGGACAGCAGCAGTAACATTATTACGATACAGTCATAAGAAAAACCTACTGAGTTAAAAGTAAAATAGAGCTTTGATAGAAGAGATCAAAAGGTTCCATGAAATAAAGAACCAACTTAATAAGTGACTGATACGATACAGTGGATATATGTGGCTAAAATATGTTTAACCTCATATTCCATCATACAGAACTGGCAAGGGGATTCTAGGTTGTGGTTACTTTTTATGGCCTGCCTCCACAGCTGAGAGTATGTATATATAAGTTTAATGTACATTGGCAGTGGACTTTTTGTGGGCGGGGCATCATGATGTCGCTTTTTATCGAATGCTCTGTCTTTGCTCTCTGAATCCATTTCCATCCATGACTGCTATACCTTGTAACTACATTATAATTACAACTTTCACACTATCCACCTAAAAGCCTTGAGATTCACCTGAAAGCCTTGAAGAAGACCTGTCGATTGATACCCTATGGTGACTGGACAGAACTTTTACAGTCCCTTTGGTATTTTGAATACGAATTTTATCGGTGGAGTACTTCATTTACAAATTCGTATTCCTGGGCATAATTTACAAAGGTGTCATAATTTTAAGATTCGTATTTATCAATGTCGTATTCGTATATACAGTACAGACGCTAAAGACAAATATGAATCAGCAGCCTGCACGAATCAGTCAGATCCGTGCAGGCTGCAATGTAAAAAAAAAAGAAAACAGCCCCAGGCTCAAAGAGCCGGGTCTTGTTCTAAAAATTCACGGGGCAAAATACATAGGGGTCTCCCTGAATTTGTACAACCAGCATCAGGCTCAAGGGCTGGTCCTGGTTCCCAAAATAGGGGGGACAAAATAAGTAGGGGTCCCTCATATTTCAAAATCCAGCACCAGGTCCAACCAGCCAGCAGGGCAAATGCCACAGCCGGGGGGGAGACTTTTTATACAAGTCCCCCCGGCCAAAGCATTACCCCCTGTAATACGAATCCTATTTATTTAATTTTATTTATTTACAGTTTCTTATATAGCGCAGTATATTCCGTTGCGCTTTACAATTGGAAACAACAGTGATTAAACAAGCTGGGTAGATACAAACCGACATGGAGGTAGGAAGGGCCTGCTCGCAAGCTTACAATCTATAGGGATAATAGGAGGGATACATAAGGATAGAATTCCATGGCATGGCAGTCCCATCAGATTACTAGACGGTCCTGGTGGGGTGCAATTAGATATGAATGCTAATGGAGGTTGTGTGGGGGTCCTGAGTATGATAAGCTTGCCTGTAGAGGTGAGTTTTTAGGGAACGTTTGACATTTTGGAGGCTAGAGGAGAGTCTTAGTGTGCATGGAAGGGCATTCTATAAGGTGGGTGCTGCCCCACAAAAATCCTGCAAGTGTAACTGGGAGCAAGTAATGAGTGTGGATGAGAGGCGCAGATCTTGTGCAGAGCGGACAGGGTCGGGTGGGGATATATTTTGAGATAAGCAAAGAGATATAAAAGTCGGTGCAGTCAGAGTGATGGCTTTGTATGTAAGTAGAAGTATTTTATATTGAATGCGGTAATATACAGGCAACCAGTGGAGGGACTGGCAGAGCGGCTCAGCAGACGATGAGCATCTAGCCAGGAAGGTCAGCCTTGCAGCTGCATTCAAAATGGATTGTTGTGGTGAGAGTCTTTTCTTAGGAAGACCGTTACGGAGGCTATTGCAATAGTCAATGCGTGATATAATGAGTGCATGGATTCAAGTTTTTGCAGTGTCTTGTGTAAGGTATGGACGAATTTTGGATATGTTTTTTTAAATGCATGTAACACGATTTAGAGACAGATTGAATGTGAGGAATGAAGGACAGTTCAGAGTCGAGGATGACCCCTAGGCAGCGAGCTTGTGAAGTAGTTCTCAACAGTGATAGAGATATCAGGTTGGTAACTACTCTTGGCTGGTGGGAATATAATTAATTCTGTTTTGGAAATGTTGAGATTGAGGTGGCGAGATGACATCCAAGATGAAAGGGCAGAAAGACATTCAGAGACACGGAGCAATACCGATGGAGACAATTCAGTGCACAGGTGATACTGAAATCCAAAAGAGTTGAGTAGTTTCCCAAGTGAGGAGGTATAGATTGAGAAAAGCAGAGGACCGAAGACTGAACCTTGTGGTACTCCAACAGACAGAGGTAGTGAGGAGGAGGTAGAATCAGAGACGCAAACACTGAAAGAGCGATTAGATAGGTAGGAAGATAGGTAAGAATCCTATTCGTATACTTTGGATGGCGTATACATTCATATTTGTAAATACGAATGTGCCATGATTACGAATATGAATTGTGGTATTTTCGGCATGCTGTAGTAAATGCCGAAAATATGAATACGCATAAAATAGGTGTATTTTTTAATACGAATACGGCAATTTTATGCGTATTTGTGTTAGTAAATTTCCCCCATTCTATTCTTTAGCAAGTTAAGTACCTTATTTTAAGCATGTGTTATTTTTCTAAGGTTTCCTCCCAAATATTATCCTTCCAAATATTATCCTCCTAATTATGCACCGTGCCACAAAGAAACTTCTTCAATACCAAGCATCTTCTGAGTGCCTGCTGCAGTGATTTATTTTAAACAAGCAAAAATACTAATAATTTCATCATGGGTTTACGGATTTAATTGGAGCAATGCTGATGATATAATACATCATTTACACTGTTAAAGTAATGTATTGAAAACAGTTGTTGAGTGACACACAGCAATAAATCCTTAAAAACCAACATGTCACCTCTGCTTGCCTCCATCCGTACTGAACAGGTGAGTTACAGTATAAAAGGCTTGCATAGTTCTGGGTTTTCTCTCTGTGAAAAAGTTAAAAGGGTGTTGCACAAAGAAAAACTGTTTCCAGTGTTCAGAGAACTTTCAATAGACCAGGATCATGCATTGTTCCAGCACTGAGGCAGTATTATCCTCCCACTAGAGTTGTGTGTCTGAATGAGTTAGAGCAGCCATAACATTTCTTAGATGGGAAAACCTTTGGTTCTCAATTGCAGTAGGTTCAACTTATTAAAAGTATAATGTATGTGGCAAAGAAAATACACTTATTTTTACAAATTCTCTCTTTGTAATAGGTGTTTCCATTGTATAACAGCCAAGCACCAAAGTACCAAAATCTAGGCCTCTGTAGAGGCATGGGAAAACCATATCATACCATAACCTCCATCAGAATTGACAACATTACAAGGAACCACCATGTCTACATTGACTGGATCTCGCTCCATTAAATAAGATAAAAACCACAGTGAAACCACACTTCAGAGCAATATATACTGTATATAGTTTAAATGTGTCAGTATATATACAGTTTAGGAAGACTGGGAGGCAGGTTCCACGCAGATTCTCTCTGTGCTTCCGGGCTGGAAGCACAGAGGGAAGGCAGCTGTAAAATGTGCAGAGAGAATTAGATTTGGGTGAGTTATTTTGTTTCTGTGCAGGGTAAATACTGGCTGCTTTATTTTTACACTGCAATATAGTAAAACCCCACCCAAATCTAATTCTCTCTGCACATTTTACAGCTGCCCCCCTGCAGTGCACATGGTTTTGTCCATCTAAGAAGGATTTTGTCAGAAAGAGTGAACTAGAATAAGGCCCATAGTGTGCAGCCTTCCATACTTTTTGGTTTTGTCTTTTTGGATTTACAGCTAATTCAGAGATGTAATTCATCTTAACATGCCCTGAAGCCACACCGCGCATATCAGTTCTTGGGCTATGATGTTGCTCAGAGTAGTGCAGATGTATTAATCCTGGCGAAGAGATAAAGTAGAGATGAAGTCGCAACAGCCAATCAGCTACTGTATGTTTGAAATATGACATTTAGGAGTTGATTTGCTGGTACTTTATCACCTTTCACTTTATCTCCACTTTATCTCCTTACAAGGCTTAATACATCGGCCCCAGTGTCCCAGTAATATTGACACGATGTTGGAATTTTGGGGTGGTGATGGGGTATCAACAGGCAGAATTCCAGAAAACATACTGGGGTTTATTCACTAAGATGGGAGTTCTTTTAAAGATGGGATGTTGCTATGGCAACCAAACAGATTTGGGGCCAGATTCAAATCTGTGATAAAATGGAGAGTGATAAACAGCCAGCCAATCAGCTCCTACCTGCCATGTCACGGACTGTGTTTGAAAAATGTCAGACAGGAGCTTATTGGCTGGCTGTTTATCACTCTCCATTTTATCACTTTTGAAGCTTAGAGAATCTGGCCCTATATATATTATCTTCTAGAAAGTGCTAAGTGTAAATAAGTAGATTCCCATCTTCAATAAGACTCCCATCTAAGTATATTAACCTGTAAATAAATAGATTCTGATTGGTTTTGATGCGCAATATCCCATCTTCAATAGACCTACCAGCTAAGTATATTAACCTGGGTATTATTTAGGCAGTGGCTATGTCCTCTTATGCAGCCTCACTGGTTCGAGCAGCATGATTTAATGAGACTTCCCGAGCATATAATGTATTTTACATGGAGAATACTGTATTTACATTGGTGTAGGGCATCTGCTGCCTTAATGTTAAATACATGCTCTTCTGATGCCTCTAAATAATTTAATTAAGCATTATTTTTTGTTAAATTAGCAGACAGTTCTCCTAGTTGCCCTGCTTCAGATTTGGTCATCTGTGAGCTCTGATAATGCCTTTCTCTACAACAAATCCTTAAGGTTATTGTTATAGCGTATCTGCAAATGCAGTTTAATTTAATGTGGATTAATTTAATCTCCACTGTCTGAAATGAGTAACACTTGCCAGTCAGATTATGTATTATAAATAAAGTCAGACTACTGTGCATAGTAAGGATTGGCTCACCAGGATGTAATCAGTTCTGGAGAAAATGGTGGACGGTCAGAATAAGAAATATAATTGCATTCGGATGGATTTTCTAATCTCTAAATATTCCGTATTCTTAACTGACTTTCTAAATCCCCCAAAAAGCTTCTAAGGCCTGGTTTGTGTTCTGTGATGTGGAAGATGTATCAATCTCAGAGCAAATGGAAGTCTCAAAATCTCTTGACAAATTTAAATCCACTTGCAAAAAAGGCATTTATGTCTGTTCGTATGGAGAAAGTGTGGAGAAAAGCACGGATAACAACACCCAGCGGGCAAATTGATACAACCGACATCGGCAGTATTCCATGGAAAATAACATTACGTGAATATGCAAATTTACTAATCTGACATATTCTCAGGATTTGTATTTTCTGATGGTGTAGCCATATGTATGAATGATTGATTGCAGTGACTGAACTTGTAAGTGGTGAGAACAGGTCCAAAAATATCATTTGGATTTCTGTCCTCCACCCCAACTCAAATTCACAATACGCAACTTGGCAGTCGGTGGGGAGAGGCATAGGGTGACAGATAGAGGTGGCTGTGGGGAAGGGGGGGGGGAGTGTGACAGGGAAGAACAGTAGTTGACAGGAAGAGGGTGACAGGCAGGGGCATAACTAGATATTCGTAGGCCCCATTTCAAAGGCTTTTAAGGGCCCCCTTTTTTTTTAGCAAATTATGGTGGTTAATGTGTGTAAAACATTACTTAAACAGTAAATATGGGTCCCCTTCAGCTCTGGGCCCCATAGCAGCGGCACCCCTTGCACCTATGGTAGTTACGCCCTTGGTGACAGCGGAAGCAGTGGACCTCTTTGTCCTCAGAGGCACTGGTGCATTAGACCTACTGCACGAATAGGAGTTCCGCCTCTGCCTCCCTGCTGTTATGTATTATGACTTGTTTACCTTTTTTCTTTGATTTCAAGTATTTTATTAAAGTTTACGGAGATTAAGGCTAATGTGTTGCCCTTATGTAGAGTAGAGGACATTCATGTGGCCACCAACACCTGCCTGGTTGCTTATATTTGATCAAGATGACACAGCAACAGGAATCAATAACGTTGTCCTACTTAAGACTTTAAATTGTAATAACAAAGAAAGCTAATGTATACAGGAAATAGCTTGTCTACAACCGTTACACTACAGTATATAACACAGTACAGATGAGTCAGATGTTATTGGGGCATAGCTGCTGTCTGGAACATTGTAGAATTACTTTATGTCTTTAACAGTGAAATCATGTCAAGATGCACTTAAGCTGAAGAATCTGTGCTCCATGCTCCACATACTTCACATATGTATCCAATTTCCACCTGTATATTTCCTTTCAGATTTGATACAAAGTATACATGAAAGGGATCCATCATGATTTTATTACGCCACATAGCTTTTTATGGCGAGAAATACATCTGTTGTTCTATTGTTTTACATTTGTTTTTAATATAATTCAGCCATCCTGAAGGTCGCTCTAACATATTTACGGCGCACTCAGTGAAATTATTGCACAGCAATGAAAATGTAATTTTCTACAGAATTTTGACAGGGTGTGTTGTCCTCATTCCTTTCCACGTCTTATAAATCTTTGAGATTTCATTTTGTCATGATTAATTTAACCCGCATATTTACAGGGAGCAATAGCTGAACGATAAATTAAATTAATTCCTGAAAGCAGGATAATTTAATGGCTTGTAGTGGCTTGTAGTCTAACCTTTAATTGTCTCCGGAACCGGCTTTAAGTGTCAGTGGCATGGTGTTTGAACAGGGCCATCTAAATCTTAAAGTCACAGTTCACAGAATGTGTCATTCTTCTCTGGAACGATCATTGTATTCACAACTTTCTAAGCAGCACAGAGAAATAATGGCATGCAGACAGAAATAGAGCTGGCGTATTAGTAGGCCGTACATTATCACACCATGTGGGTTTCTCAGCGTGAAGTAAGCAAGCTGTTTTGAGTGATTTTTGTGTGTGGTGTTATAGTGTCAGAATATGGAATAAAGCAAGCAACATTATGGCTAAAATAGCAATGGCCAGGAATCTTGACAGTCCATTGGCGGCTTTTACCCATGGACTGCTTTACCAGTAATATCAGCTACCCCACTCAGTGGCAATGAGCATATGTATTCCATGACTGCACAGGCAATACTGTGACTGGTAGTGACTTCCTTTTGGAAGTTCTACCTGTCAGTCACAGACATTACAGGAAGTCTCATTGGAAGTTGTTTTCTCCCTCTGGGATGTCAGACCAGGCTGCGATAAGTGAGGGGGACACCCTCACAAGCCATCTTTGCTGCTCCTTCCAGTGTTCTGTCCCTACCTCCTGTCCTGTTCTGTAACCTAAACTCTGTCGTACACACCCTAGCTTCATAACCCCCTCCCTTGCATTGCTGTACATCCATACTTACATACTTATATAGGGATGGCCATTGGTGCATCTTGCCATCATTGTCAATGTTTACACAAATTTTTGGTGGTAGACTAGTATTCTGTGCAATAGCATCAATGGTTTTATGATGATTGCTTCAGCACATGCACATGATGCAGATTCTGTGTGAGATTCGGGCATGGCTCAGCCTGTGAAAGAGGTGGGACATCCTATTACTGGCTCTTACACAAGTGTCAGGGGCAGGCTCACAGCATAGCAGCCCTAGGCAGCAACAGCAGCAATGAAAACAGGGACAAACAGGCAATGATGGTGTATCACCATTTGATAATATTAATGACCAAATTATTCAACATCGGTCCTAAACCATGAATGATTTTGAATCATCGATGGTTGATGGCCATGTGCTGGGCTGGGGTGGGCAGCTGTTTCTGCTCGGTAGTAGCTGTCTTTGATCTATGACTGCCCTGGTGTGCTGTACACCAATGACCCGCATTCTACTGCTACAGTTGACTGCTGCAGGCACTGAAGGCAGGGATGGGTAGGTCACTGTTATTAAACAATGCAAACGTTGCATGGTAAAATATAAAGTATATTTAAATACAAATTGATTTTAACCTTTTGAGTGCCAAGTGAATTTGTCAAAATAGGTGTGAAAATTGGCAAGCAAATATTTGTATTGATCATAATGACTTGTAATGGTTGACTTATATAGGAAATAAGCTTTTTTTACATAACATTTTTTATTTGAATTTATATAACAAATGTGGGAGATGCTGGCATTTTAAGTGGATATTTTGAACATCTCTCACAGAGATGTTGGCGCTCAAAGGGTTAAGCATCTGTACTTTCCCTCCTTAAAAGTTACATAAATACTCTTTTCTGTAGTAGACCAAATGGAAATATCAACTGGTAGCTCAAGTCAACAGCTATGACTTTATATAATGTTCCAGTGAGACTTATGATTTAATTACTATCAGCAAGAGTGCTCCATCTGCAGTTTTGTTATGTATGTGACGACGTCGCTTATATGTTTGGTTACTTATTTCCCTGGAACTAACTCAGGAGCCATTAGTTAGTCTTTTTCCCAATCAGGTCCCCGTCAGTCTGTTTTACCTTTTGACTGTTCCATTAGGATCTCCTGTTCTTTGTCCCACCGTAACACCTGGTTGGACCAGAGTTGGGGCAGACTTAATTTGCTCTTCCAAACGTGACAATTAAAGGTGAAGCCTTAGCCCCTGCAGCTACTGGCCACCCATTGAGACAGATCAACAGAGGCAGTGTAGGGTTCACTGTGGCCATGCTAAACAGCGGTCACAGCTGCTGGGTAACACCCAAAACCATAACAATATTTTTGCCCTCTCCTTTTCCCTATTGTGCCTTTGTAATGTAAGTAGTAATAAATCCAAGATGCAACTACATCTGTCCATGGTCATATAAACACGCTTATGCTTGCACAGTATAAAGCTGAATAATTTACATAAATATGTAAAACTCTATGAACCCCAAATATGTCCCTGGCGCAGACTTAAGATGACTTGTTGTCATATTCAAGAGCATAAACAAATGTTTCTGTACAATAGAATTCTCTAAACTATTTTATGTCTTCTGAATTTATGTTAGTAAAAATGTAAGCAATGCATTCATTTTTCTTTCTATATTCATAAAACAAAAACACAAAACAAATAAAATATGTGTTTAGACAACAATAGAATAAATGTAAAATTCCATTTGTTACAGTTGATTTAAAAATTCAAATGGAGCTGTCAGAGCACATACTGTATTTTGGGGCATGTTCTAACAAATGGATTAGTTGTTTATTATACACCACAAAGACATTATTGATTTAAGTAATACCGGAAATTAAATGTATCAAATTTTTTCTTTGCTTTTGGTGAACAAATTGGGGGTTTACAAGTTTTATTACAGTTGTCTGTTTATGTAACATACAGTAGTTACATATGAGGAATTTTTTTAAATGATTTTTATTTGCTTTTTGCAGTGTACATACTGCCACTGGGTGAAATAATAAGCCGCCATAGCCTTGTCTACCACTGCTATGCAGAGGACACACAGCTGTACTTGTCCTTTGCTCTGGGCACTGAAAACCCAATAGCAACCCTAAATGGCTGTCTAGCTGAGCTCCAGGAATGGATGAGTGCCAGTTGGCTGAGACTGAATCCTGATAAAATAAAGGTCCTTATGATTGGATCTCAACATCAAAGACTGCAGCACAGCCACCCAACTGGACTGACACTTGGGGGTACAGAATTACAAAACTCTGATCATGTGTGGAATCTTGGCATCATACTAGATGGTGGATTGACACTTAAACATCAGATATCAGCCACGATCAAATCCTAATTCTTTCATCTGAGGGACATAGCCAGAATCAAAAACTTAATCTCATCTGAAGATCTGCCAAAAGTCACACATGCATTTGTATCATCTTGTTTGGATTACGGCAATGCCCTTTACCGTGGTCTACCAGCAAAAGAACTGCACCGATTACAGCTGGTACAAAACACAACTGCTGTTAACTAACCAGCCCCGTTCTAACCACATTACTCCCATTCACTATTCCCTTCACTGGCTGCCAATAAAATGGCAAATCATTTTCAAGATCAATCGACTGAGTTTCAAAGCCCTACATGACCAAGGCCCAAGGTACCTGAAGCAGCTTCTGATAACAAACAGTCCCACCCGATTACTGTGGTCTGTAGATAAAGGACTTTTAGCAGTACCTAGGATCTCCCTTAATTCATCTGGGGGTCGAGCTTTTAGCCATTCAGCTCCGACTTTATGGAACACTTCCCCGCACAGATCGAGAGACCCCCACTCTAGAATGCTTCAAAAACAGACTCAAGACTTTCCTATATACTCAAGCATTTCCTTCTGTTCCTTAAGTATTGTTTTTGAAAAGCTTTTCTGTTCTTCATTGTTACTGTACTGTATTACATTCATTCTATCTGTTAAGCACCTTGAGTCCTATTGGAGAAAGAGTGCTATATAAATAAAATTATTATTATTATTATTATTATTTGAACGTATTATGCCAATATTATTGATAGACACTAAAAAAATAAGTAAAAAGGTTTGTAAAAAAAGCAACCCTTATATGTAAAGGTGTCAGTTATCCCCTGAATAATAAGCCTTGTCAATAGCTTAACATTAGTAGCATACAAAATAGATAGGGGTTCAGCAACCAAGGATGCTATACACTATAGGGTGTATAAATAGAGGACAGATATATTAATGAAATAGAGAAATTATTAATAAACAAATAAACTTCTTAAAAGGATACACACATACATTAAGTATAATTGGAATGGATAAATAGACTTAAAAACAGAATGTAAAGAGGACAAAAGAGTACATTTAAATAACAATTATGTAACTAAAATAGCAAACAAAGGACCATATGGTAGATTATCTTGTTGGTAGAATGTGATTACAGGCAGCACCCAATGCGTTTCGTCACTTGGATTTCTTCCAGGGGTGAGGAGAAGAGGGACTAGAGTTTTTGACATCACATCCTGTTTCGGGTGTGCGTCTTCTAATATTCTACTAAAAAGGGGATTTTTATGGTGTTGTTATGTATTACCTGGCACAGAATAGTTTCAGTTAAAAACAAAACGAGATTTGACGAAAGGGACGCATAGAAAGCATAATAAACACCTTTCCGGCATCCACTTACATTGCACAGTGCGCATGTTCCCACTGTTATGAGCCGGGACTTCCACCACCCTCTGCCAGAGGCTGGTGTCTCTATGTATTCGCAGCTGGGGCTAGAGGCTGACATTTGCGCATGTCCATTGGTGGCATTGTTTCTTGGCATCTAGATCCCAAACTGTTTGAGTGCTTTATTTTGCTCCTGGTGGCCATCTTACAGTAGGTGTCATTTTCAGTACAGACCCCAATTTTGGACACATAAATGACAATTTCAAAGGTTCTTTTTTGCGCAAGATCTCAGGTACAATACATATGGGAGAACATATAATAAACATATAATAAAAGAGATAGGCAACGAGCTAATAAGAGACTAGAGATTAATGGCCCTTATTCTGGTTGGTGCGGTAATATCCGCGTGCGTTCGTGCCGCCGATGTTTTGTGTCTGCGCATGTGCGAGCGGGGCGTACGGCCAAATCCCGCATGAAATGTAAACACTCCGAACAGGGGGTGGAGAGGGGCGTGAAGGGCTATTTGGGCTCATTACCATATGCATACGCCCCGCGTTTCATGGGCGTTCCCTTGCAAACGCTGGGCGTACGTATGGTAATGCGGCCGTGACGCACGTGTAGGGGGCGGACATATGACATTGCCGGATGTCAGCTGCCCGCCCAGATCCCTGCTTTTGCACGGAAAAATGTCCGTGTGGTCTGAGGTTGCGGGAGCTGGTGGACCACTCGGTCCTGCATTCGATGGTCTGCGACCATCGAATGATGGGGGAGGTTCCCTGAGATGGAGGAGGCGTATTCCATGAAAAATACACGTGCGGTCCGTTCGGCCAGCTTGTTACCGCGTACGGACGGAGTTGGCGATCCGTATGGAAGGCGGGGTTTCGCACGCACGGTCCTGGCCGCATATTCGGATCCGGCCGCACCGATCAGAATAAGGGCCAATATTATGATTATAATTAAATATATATAATTAATTAAAAGAGAAAATGATAATAAGATGATAAGATATATAATATTTATATATAATATATATAATTAGAGAGGCCAAAGATATTGTTAGGAGAAGAAATCAAAAGTGATATTGTTAGAAGGATAACTTAAAAGTGATGTGCTTTTTTATATTTAAAAAAAGTAGTAATTAAATAATTTAAAGTTCTAGTTCTATATAAAGGTGATGGCCTGCTATTCAAATAAATTATTCTTGTGAAAAAGAGTTTTATTTGTGTGTTTTTGTATATATATATATTTTTTGGGGGGGGGGGGGGGCATATCCAAATCCATATTGTGGAGCCCTGGTTGCCATTAGAACTTGATTCAAAACTAGAGAACCTGTATTTCCCAGTTGGTCTCCCTCCCTGGTACTGCACAGGCCCAAACACTGCTTGGCTACCAAGATGAGGTGTCATACCAGTGTGGTATGACTGTAGATTAATTCTGTGGAATATTACACCAGGTACCCCGGATATTGGACATACAATATATATTGTGTCAAAAGTGCAAGGTAATGCAGCACCTAACAAAAATGGTGCAATTTCATAATTTTCATTTAGGCCATTCGGATGCAATGTTCGCAAATGGAAGATCCAAAACATTTCTCTTGTCAATAGATTATTAGCAAAATCTCCTATTCTTTCCCCTAGCTGGACATGATCGATAGCCTTGAATGATATTCATCTGAATTGGAGTTATGAGCTTGTGTAAAATGTCTTGGAATGGCATGAGTGTCTGTTTTTTTTATGTTCAGAACATGTTCTTGTATCTTAAGTTTTAGGGGACATTTTTTTGCCAACTTAGTTTTTCCCACAGGTGCATTCCAGGAGATATATGACCAAAGTGCTGTTGCAGTTCATAAAATGCTTGATTTTGAATTAATTTTTGTTTCCGATGTCATGAAAAAACTTTCTATTTGGATGAAGGTCACACATTTCCCACATTTGTATGAGCCTATACACTTTTGTAACATTGTGTTAGGCTGAGTGAGTTCCCCTATCAGCTGGGTACAAGTAAGTATTTTCGATTTTTGGATTTCCCATAATTAATTTCCAGTTTAGGCGGCAGAATATCCTTCAGAATGGTGTGGATAAGGAATATGTTCCAGTGGCTCTTTAATGAGGTCTATATGATGTCCTCATGTCTGTTGTAGGTGATAATAAAGGCCACTGTTACCTTTTTATCCTCTTTGGCCCTATATGTAAGCAAATCATCCCTGTCTATAGTTCATGTTTTGTCCATTGCTTTTTGTATAATGTCTGATAGTTTTTTCCTGAAATCTCTCTCCATAAACTTTTGATTGTTCCTCGCAGTCTTCTTTTTGCTGCAATTCCTTTTAATATGATGGAATTGGGAATAGGGAATATTTTCTTTCCATCTCCTCAAGTGATTACTTTTGTGATGCAAATAACTATTTCTGTCCACCTGTTTAATTACATTTTGGGTAGATACCACCGGCTCATACTGAAAATTACAACTAAGAAAAGGAAAGGTGGCGGAAATGCTGCTAATATATATACAAATGCTTCTTATGTTTTCTATGTGTCCCTTTTGTCAAATCTCGTTTTGTTTTTAACTGAAATTATACTGTGCCAGGTAATACATAACAACACCATGAAATCTTCTTTTTAATAGAATATTAGAAGATGCACACCTGGAACAAGATGTGATGTCATAAACATTTAAGGTGCATTCAAGGTATAAATAAGCAGTCCAGTACCTCTCCTCCTCACCCCTTGAAGAAGTCCAAGTGATGAAACGCGTTGGTTGCTACCTGTAATAACCATCTACCTACAAGATAAGCTACCTCATGGTCCTTTGTTTGCTATTTTTTAGTTACATATATTTTTGTTATTTATGTGTACTCTTTTATCCTCCTTACAGTACATTCTGTTTTTTAGTCGATTTATTCATTCCAGTTATACAGGTTGAGTATCCCGTATCCAAAATGCTCGGGACCAGGAGAATTTTGGATAACGGATTATTCCGTATTTCGGAATATTTTAATGTTTCAGTGATGTATTTTGAAGTATCTTGCATTTATGCTGTATAAACACATCAAACACATGAAATTCACACAAATATATATTTTATTTTTTCAAAAAACAAGGTTTCAAAACATGAAACAAAATTTGTGTACTATCTCAGATATTGAATTTGAATGCCAAGCAATCATTTTCTTGTACATATATAGTGGCAGTTACATATACAAATGTCCCCAGTGAGTTTTTATTAAAAAAAAAAAAAAAAAAATTCACTTTCTGGAATGTATGGTTTTCGGAATAATTTGGATAACGGATATTCGGATACGGGATACTCAACCTGTACCTACCGTATGTGTATGTATCTTTTTAAGAATTTTTTTTGTATTAATAAATTTCCTATTTTATTGATATACCTGTCCTCTATTTATACACTCTAAAGCAGGCATGTCCAACCTGCGGCCCTCCAGCTGTTGTGAAACTAAACATCCCAGCATGCCTTGCAATAGTTTTATCATTCCCTAACAGCAATATTATGGCAAGGCATACTGGGATGTGTAGTGTCACAACAGCTGGAGGGCCGCAGGTTGGACAGGTATTTAGATCTATACAGAAACCTAGATGCAATGCATGGTAGAATTCTGTGAATATACACAGGTGCTATAGCGCCACCTTTCAGTGAATTTATAAAATAAACAACTTTATTTAACAAATAACTAGCGCATAATTTGAAATACCTGCAGTTTATATTTTGTCTCATTTGGAGCAGTGTAATGCACTCTAGTGACCTCTGAAGTGGGTAACTTATTTTTCACTAACCTTGTATTATTCACACACATACTTACATTGGGCCAGATACAACACTAAGTTTCAAAAGCAATAAAATGGAGAGTAATAAAAAAAAAAAAACCAATCAGCTCCTACCTGACATTTTTCAAGCACAGTCTGTGACACGGCAGGTAGGAGCTTATTGGCTGGCTGTTTATCACTCTCCGTTTTATCACGTTCGTAGCTTAGTGCACCTGGCCCAATCACCTATCCAAATTAGAAAATATATCCCTCCAAAAATGTGTGATACTAACTAAATGTAGTCCTTTTGAATATTGCAAGTAGAGATTTGTGGTTACTGTAGGTTTCAATGGAAACCACATGCACACAAATTTAGCTGTGGCAAGTTGATCCAAGACACAGTTCTGGACTTTCCACCATGTTTGGATCACAAGACATCTTCCAGGTCTTGTGTGTTTACTGTTTTTTAATATTTAAGTACAGTATCTGTGTATTCTGCAATACAATAGAGAGATCTATTTTTTCAATATGCTGGTGGACACCTCTTGGCAATTGTGTCTTAAAAGAGATGGACAGTATATTGGTTTTCAGAGAATATGATCAATGGTATATTGTATTCTTCTTTTTATCTCCATTTTTTATCAAACAAGTACAGTATGGGCTTATGAATAGCCTGAAGAATATCAGTTTAGATATTCCATATTTTTACTGTTTATATTGCACAATTTTGCACTTTTACTTAAAGAACTTTTAGATGTTTGTCACTTTCACTTTATTTGTAATTTACCACTACACTTACTAGTACTCAGCTGCCACCATTTATTATTGGGGAGTGCCTATATGAATTGAAGCAAATTCCTTCACATTTACTTAAGATTTAGGTTGTGCCAAGTCTACCTTTGTTCTAATATATATGTGATAATGTGTTATAAGTAGAGATTTTGTTTTGGTGATACAGTAATTCATCATTATATTTTGATGTTGGCAAATCCACCATGAAGGGTTTTGGTTTCGGATTTGGATTTCGGTTCAGTTTAATATCAATTAATAAAATCAATAATCATTGATTCAAATCAATAAAAGAAACAGTTAAATTATTGTAACCCAAAACCTGAAATTTGGGCTAAAAAACAGAATTCTGATCCAAACGAAACAGGGTTTGGATCCATTCAAATCCACAACATTTGGTTTGATTTAGATCTAGAGGAACTGAACCAAACATGTATAATTAGAAGTGTAAACTTAAATTATAATGAAAATCTCCAAGAGTTGCTTGAGGTATATATATATATAGGGAGATATGGGATAGATGGAATGCATCAGCTATGGGAACCTATCAGCAAGGGGAGTAAAAACGACCACAACAAATGATTAAATAGATAAGCTGGAAACAAGGGAGAGAGTGGTGAAGAGCAGGAATGGATGGATGGAAGGCCCAATGTAATTACGCACTTAAATTTTTTTTTTTTTTTTTTGTTAGTTTCACCTCACGTACAAGAAAATTATATATATAGGTAAAATGACACACAATGAGGGGAGTTTCACTAAATTAGTACAAATAATGTACCTAACCACATATAAGAGGACTAAGATATAGATCTCTTTCATCTTAGCATAAAAGAAAATAATACTTAATTACAAAATAGTGAACACACAATTGAAGAAGGGAGGGAGGGGAGGGAAGGGGAAGGGAAAGAAAAGAAAGGGGAAGGGAGGGAAAAGGAAGGGAGGAAAAAGGAGAAAAAAAAAAAAAAAAAAAAAAAAAGGAAAAAGAGGCACAAAGTAAGCACTTGTTTCACTATATATGGGATTTATTCATCTACCTTTTCCTGTTTTCACTATTTCCTACAATAAATAAATAGGGTTATTGACTCGGAAAGGTATGGGCAACACAGGTTAAAACAAATAGTGTAAGAAATGATATGTTATTATGAAGCAATTACGTCGCATGAACATTGTATGTCTTCTGTTAAATGTTAAATGTAATGTAATGTCTTTTCTTTTTTATATGAAAAACTATTAAATAAAAAATTACACAATTTAAAAAAAAAAGAGTTGCTTGAGGTGTACACCAATGGTATAACTATGCATTTCTCACATATGCATTCAACAATGTCTAATTTTGACAGTCATCTCCCTTAGTGCCAGATGTATTAAGCTTCAAAAAGTGATAAAATGAAGAGTGATAAACAACCAACCAAACAGCTCCTACCTGTCATTTCTCAAACCCACCTTGAAAAAGTCCTCCGCGGAGGAAGAAACGCGTTGGTGGTGGACTGTATATGGAATTTTAAGAGGAGACAGTAGAGGAGACAGTGGAGCCAGGATCTGAGACGGAGAAAGTGCCCAGCTGCATTGCCTGTGTGGGATTGTACTTCAAACGCAGTTGGAATTGGTGATATCTCAGTTCCCACAGAATCTGGTAATCTTCAGTCTCTTATTTGGTACACCGATGCACTTTATCTACAGTGCCTATTGTTTTTAACTTTTTTAACATTATTGTGTTATACTGCTATTAAATCATGTACTGTGAATGATATACTTCACTATTGCATGCATTTATTCTTCCACATGTGCTGAGTGAATTTTAAAACCAGTGCAGATTCAGGATTCCGAGCGCCGGATAAGTGTCTTTCTCAATTTTTGTTTATATTTCTCAAACCCAGCATGTAGCATGACAGGTAGGAGCTGATTGGATGGTTGTTTATCACTCTCCATTTTATCATTGTTTGAAGCTTGATACATCTGGCCCTCTATGAAAAAGCTCCTCCCCCTCCTTAGTGACGTCACTACATGATTGCTCTCCTCATAATTGATCTATACATTGGTCAGGAAAACACAGAGTTATTTTACTGAAATTTTAACAAGAGAGCTTGTAGATTTTACTTGCTCATTTTTCACACGCAACAGAATGAAAAGTGAAAATAATACAAGTGAAATACCACAGGTTTGGAAACTATTTTCTATGTAATGCTGTAAAGTATGCAGTATAGAAATTTACTGGAAAAGCACATAAATTGATTTTTTTTCAGCCATTATAAGTATAGAAACTGCAGATTTACAATAACCTGCCCAAATAACCTGCTTCTGACAGGAGGGTTGTCAGAAGTGCTATACAGATCCTTAAGATCACAAAATGTAAAACATTGCTAAATTAAAAAAAAATGTGTCCCCTCACATAATAACAAACATAGACATTTCAGCCTAGGTTGGTCATGAAAATTGAAGGGAAACAGGTGTTGGAACCAAATGACTTTTCATGAACCAGAATTACAGTAGGTTGAACATACCTGGTAAACTATAAAAAGTAGACACTCCTCATAGCTCCTCAAAGCCCTAGACAAGTCAAAATTACAACCTGGACAAGACTAGGCTTATTCCACAAAACCCAAGACTGTGTATGTGAATTAATAAAATTTAATTGTTATTGTTGTTGCAGTTCTAGTCACATCAGGCCTGCCAGAAAAAGATGGCACAAGGAATACCACAAGTACAAGCACATGCAGGCACCTACTGCCCACTGACAACTGTAAAAAAAATTTTTTTTTTAAAGACAATATACACATCTAATTAATAATATTAGTACTTGTTTCCTAGCACGGCGCCCCCGATTTTGAACGTAGTACATCTTATACAATCGCATCGCATGCAATATAGCGGCATGTGATGCGATGCAATTCGATATTTAATTGTACAAGCACCCTGATGGGTGCTTACAATGTTAAAAGCACCCCCATTGTCAACGCCACCCCCACTATGAACGGCAACCCTTGAGGGGTGGCAGTGCTCGTCCTCCGACCTTTTCACACCCCCACTATCCACGTCGGCATGGAGTTGATTTAGAGATAAGGTGTCAAGCAAAGCGAGCCACCAAGCCCGAAGCGTGGCGAGCGCAGCGTGCCCCACGAGGGGACATGGATTACTTTACATGTATTCCTCATCTGCTCTCCACGCTTCGGGCTTGTATTCCACGTCCCCTCATGGGGCTCACTGCGCTCGCCACGCTTCAGGCTCAGTGGTTTGCTGCGCTCGCCACACTATCTAAAATCGACTCTACGCCGACGTGGATAGTGGGGGTATGAAAAGGTCAGAGGACGAATACCGCCGCCCCTCGTGGCCTCGCTGCGCTCGCCACTCTTCGGGTTGGCATTGATAGTGGGGGTGGCGTTGACAATGGGGGTGCATTTAACATTGTAAGCACCCATCAGGGTGCTTGTACAATTAAAAATCACATCGCTTCACATGTAATTTGCTGGCATGCAATTCTATGCAATATTTCATTGTACAAGCACTCCTGTTAATTTAACAGGAATATCGCATCGCATCGCACACCACTAAGTACGGTATGTGATGGGCGCCATGCTAGGAAACAAGTACCATAATATTTTTCTTGAAAAAATAAAAGCTCGTTGACACCCAAAGTTCTCTGGTTTGTTACCTACATCTCCATTTGATGGTTCCTCCACTTGACAATTAAGTAACCATAGGTCACGGCACACCAAAAAGACAACATTCTCCAAATGGGGGCAAAACACCAATAAAAAGGTAGCTCACAAACACTCATAGAGCAACTCCCAAATTATTTTCAAGCGTTCAAACCACCTGCAGTAAATGCTGTGTTCTGAGCTCAGCAACTACTGTCAATTCATGATGGATTACAGCAGTTTCCTAGAACCCACCTTAAGTTCTTATATTATAGATGTAGTGAAAGTCATTTGGTCTTTTTTGTGTATGCCAGTGACTATTTGCATTTTTTAACCAACTTAACATTTTTCCATTGGGAAAATAAATTATGTTTCACTCATATAACCTTCAAAGAATAAATAAAATCATACAGTATGCACAGCAACCCCCATATATAATATTTTACACAACTTACTAACTACAATAATCAAGAAATTCATGAAGTGTAAATACTATAGATCTATATATTTCAGCTCAATGG
This sequence comes from Crinia signifera, assembly GCF_055691185.1. Lineage (NCBI taxonomy): Eukaryota > Metazoa > Chordata > Amphibia > Anura > Myobatrachidae > Crinia > Crinia signifera. The sequence continues at coordinate 196,825,459 of NC_139222.1, read as the reverse complement.
CATGTGGTCATCACAATTCAGAATAAAAATAAGAATAATACCACAAACATAAATTCATTCCAAGGGCAGGCTCTGCTCCGGCACACAGCAAAGATCGTATAGGTAATGAGACAACTAAACCCATCTAAATATATTAGCCACCGACTCACACACTCAGAAAGGAGTAACAGGTATAATACCTGCCAAATCAGCCAACAGAAAGGGCAGGACCGAGAGTCCCCCTGGAAATGATTATTTTATTTTGGAGAGAGATAATTCTGTGTGATCCTATTTGTGTGTGTTACTATAATTGTGCAGATACATCACTTGGAAGGCAAATCAATAGAAGTATAAATTCTAATACAAAAATGTTAGCACACTGAGTAAATTCGTTCACACTTTAATTGCAGAATTATGGATTAACTAGTTTAAATCATCTTCTATGGTTGTGCCCATGCCTTCTAAGACCCATTATCTGTGAGAAGTATATCATGATGCCCTCACTGGGGCCATACACTGCAGAAATAGGCTCAGGGAATATTTGTTCCTTCTTATGGAACCTCCTCTTGAGTCCTGACTCACAGCCACTCTCTGGCTGCTGCTTCCCGGCTTCTTTGGCTACAAGAAATCCAATTGAGTTTGCCAACAGGTAAGTTAGGTGATAAGGAGGAATAGGTATATATTACGAAAAGTACTATTAGGAAAAAGGGTTTAATGTTGTAGTAGTATGACATAAGATGACTTGTTTTTTAATGAAGGAGGTAATTAGGGGGTTAATGGGCATCACTTTTTAAGTATTTGATGGCAGATAAAACCCCTTGGCTCATCTTGTCTGTACCTTTTTTAGCCTTTATGTACACTCAGCCCTATTTGATTCTTAGTTCATCATAAGGATCTCCTTATTCCTAGCTCACGTATGGCTCTACTATATCTCCCAGCAGTTATAGTATAGGGGGTCCACAGTCAATAGGAGGACAATATTGGTCGACAAAGACTAGGTCGGCATACAATAGGTCAACACTGAAGGTTGACGCAAGCTTAAGGCTGACATGGGCATGGCCGACACTCAAGGACTACACACGTTTTTCACATTTTGGTGTCTATGTTGACATATGCCTTCAAGGACAAGTGTTGCTCCGCTCGCCATGCTTCAGGGCACACTATTACATTCTATGCCAAATAGGATAAGTAAAGTATGAACCAAGTCGGTCTAAACAACATAAAATATGTGAAAAACTTGTGTGGACCTTAAGCTTGTGTCGAACTTCTGTTAATATCGACCTATGGCATGGCAACCATTTTCAGTTGTCTGCCTAGTCATTGTTAGTGTCAATAATTAGTGATCGACCTAGTGACTGTCAACCTAGACATTATTGACCCAGGGCCCGGATACCCCTCACAGCATTTACAATGGCATGGCAAAATGGGATGTAGAAATGAGTCATTTAAAAGTTTCTAACATTTCCCTTCTCTGCTCCAAATTAAACATATTAAGATATTTTAGGTAAGTTTTGTGATGTCATTTATAGCACTGTTTTAGTTTTACTTTTTTGTGCAGTCTCTAATGTATTTATATCCTGCTGGATATTTGGGAACACTTTTTACCAGTTTGGTCTCTGGTATCCACAAACTGCAAACTAAAGGCATAATGAAGATAATACCTACAAATTTGCTAGTCTTAGGGATAGATCTGGGGCACCACACCCCTTGGGTTAGTGTTGCGGAGTTGCCTTGGGGTGGCACACCATAACATTTACTTACAAGGTGAGCTACAAGGTCGCCTTGATGCTGGTTGGTGGGCAAAATTTCTTGGCCAATTAATGTAACAAGAACCTCATTTGTTGATCAATAATGTGGAGTGTGCATCTGCACTGTGGCCCTTATTCAGATATGATCGCAGTACAAATTTGTTCTCAAAATGGGCATAACCATGTGCACTGCAGGCGGGGCAGAGAGTTAGATTTTTGTGTGATTTATTTTGTTTCTGTGCAGGGTAAATACTGTCTGCATTATTTTTACACTGCAATTTAGATTTCAGTTTCAACATAGCCCCCCAAATTTAACGCTCTCTGCACATGTTACATCTGCCCCACCTGCAGTGCACATGGTTTTGCCAATTTTGAGAATAAGGGCCTGTGTTTTTTGCCTTGCAAGACAAAAAGTCAGAGCATGATAGCACCTCATGTAAATAGGGTGTGCAGTCTAAGATCCCCCCTCCCCATAATGGATATTTGGGGGTAAATGTAATAGGATCTGAGTTTGCCCAAGGTGTGGGATGTCTGGTGATAAAGCCTTATTATCTAATAAGTGAATATAATATAATAGTATAATAGTGAATATCTAATGAGTGGCTCCCTGCCCCCTGTGACGTCTTGTGTAAAAAAAAAAAATTAAATATATATTCATGTGCTTGCATGCCCCTTCACATAATAAAATTACTGATTTTTTGAAGACAAAAAAAAAAAATTATTTTAAAAGAACACATTCCAGTTCACCTTAAAAAGATGTCAAATGAATGCAAAACGGTGAATCCTGGCGAAAATCATGGTGAAAGCAGTTCTCCATCCTAGCGTTGAATACACTCTTGGCGAATCACAGTTAAAACCCCATTGAAATATACCAGCGAATTGCAGTGAGCATGAAACGGAGAGCTGGCCGGCATTCACTTTTCTCTTTCGGCGAACAGTGAACATTGAATAGGGAGAATCAGATTTTCAGTGAAAAAGATTCACCGCAAGGAGTGAAAACAGCCTGATTCGCCAAAAAAAACCCGGTGAATCGGGAGCATTGAATACTGCCTAAAAGGGTTAAACATATACAGTTAATTTCAACTAAATTTCAACTCTAATTCTATCAACTGTTTCTTCTTCTTGTCTGTTTAAATTGTTTAAGTTCATTCTGTGTTCTCAAAAAGATTTTATTCCTGGTCAAGTTTAGGAAATTGTACTACAAAAACTTCTTAGTAAACATATAATATTATTTTTCTGAGGATCTAAATTGAAATGATCAAAGTTAGCACATATCTAGCAACAGCCTGTGTGGAAAATATGAATTTAGGAGATAATGACCCTCTAGGAGATAATAGATCAAATTCTATAGGTAATATCCCATCTTGGTGCGCAGCGAGCCCTGCAAGGGGACTAGGAAAACTAAGCAAATAGCTTAGTGGGCGCCCAACTTACATATAAGTACCCCCATCTTCCATAGAACTCCCATCATCAGTGGCGGATTCACCAAGGGGCAACTAGGGGTGGTTGCCCAAGGGCCCCCACACATTAGGGCCCCCACACTCCAGATGAGTGGTGGGTTGGTCACAGGCAGCGGGGTCTGGACGGGCAAGGGTTCCCTGCAGCAGCTGGACAGTTCCTACCTGCCACAGGGACCCCGCCACTGCCCATCCACAGCAGCGTGGGAAGCATTGCAGCAGTGCTGGGGATAAATGCCGTGTTCTCCCACTCACCTGCCAGCCCCATATCTCCCTGCTGCCCTGCTCTCTTATCACAATGTCTCTGGGGGGACCTACCCCACTCTCCTCGCCTAATCACCCAGGTGTCTGTGCAGCAGCTCCGACTCTGATGGGCAGAATAACTGTGGGGGGGGGGGGTGAGAGGAGGGGGGGGGGTGAGAGGGAAGGCCCCAAAATGTTGTTGTCCAGTACTCCCACAGATCTTAATGCCAGCAGCTGCCCAGCGCTGTTCCTCTGTATAATGGTCATCTGTATAATGGTTGCATCGCCTGAGCGCCGGCATGCCTGCACAACCTACTATCCTTGGCCAACTGCCCATCAAGCCCATGCATTAAAATGGCCCTGTAGTAATTACAATGATGATGTTTCAAACAAGCTGCTCTATATACACGCAGTGGGGTTGGGGGTGCACAGTTGAGTACAGGGAGTGTAATGCAAGGCCTCCTTGGTCCACGGGCACAAGTATAGATAGTGGGCAGGGCTTCATGATGCTATTTGTGCCTGTACAACAAGCTCCTACTTTCAGGAATAATTGTTTACTCCAGGAGGAGTCTGATGGGCCATTCAATAGTCCTAGAGTCTAACGGACATTCCTGGACATTAGGCAAGTATAGATTTAGGTATCTAGAGCTCTGTTATGTGGTGATAGACAAGTTATTTCAAATATAACCTACATTCTTCAGTTGTTTCCTTTGTTGAAAAAAAATACGATTTCATTGGGGATCCTGTGACTCTCCTCTTAGAGTAAACATCTTAGGTACTGCGTCTCGGAATATTGAGACATTCCTGAATCTGTCAAGAGAGATAACGAAGACAGAAGTCTGCAAAAATATCTGTACATACCTGGGGAAATCACAACGCATCTTGTTTGGACAGCAGATACACAAGAAGAGAGAAAAGCAGCACACCGGTATATCACAAAGCAAACAGTATTCTGAGATTAAAGCACTCATTTGTAGCTGAATTCCCAGAAAGGGAAAATTATTAAATGCTCCTCTCTAGCCTCTGCGTAAACACCATCATTTATTATATGGCAGTCTAGTTTGTCATAAGTGACAATGCTGTGATCTTCAATAACATTAAATGAGTTGGACAGGTGATCTCCTCCACAAGTTTCCCCATAGACTTCCAAGGAAGAAGATCTGAGCAAATAAGCTAAAGCTCTCTGTCATTCATAATCTCCGGGAGCGTTTCCAAAACTACTGTAGTTGATTTTTAAGGAGACACTGCACTATAAATACAGAAAAGATATATAGTATGTAAATTGGAACACACTGAAGTTCCATTTGGATTTCCAGTGAGTCCATCACAGAGATTGCCACTCATTATGGGCCTGATTCAGAGGTGTATGCAGGTGAATTATCAGCTGTGATTTTGTTCATAGTGGACTTGCCAAAATATGCTAATGACCCTGTCCCTGTCTTGTGCATAGATATGCCCAGGTCTCACATCTGTCGCTTATGCACATACATTAAGTCGAAACATCGAGCGCACATTGGTCAGTCGATTGCACCTTTGAACAACTCTATGTACCTCTCCTAAGACACCAGCAGATGAGAATGAAGTTGCAGTGGTTGACAAGGGAATGCCTAGAAAATGGATCCGACACACCTTGGTTTTTCTAGCCAACCCCCGTTACTTCCCCAAATTACTGACACCTACAGTATCACTCACTTTGTGAATAAATCCACAGTCCATCAACAATCAATAATCATTCAAAGCGTGAACAGTGCGACTTTGGCACACGTGCAGTAGCATTCAGGAACGAAATCTTATGCAGTGCTGAATTAGGCACTATGTCTACATATGAATAGAGGAAATGAATCTTCCGATGGCTATAGGAAACCGACATGTGATGATGGCAACTGGCAACCATCGAAAAACTCAATATCAAATGGAAAAGCATTTCCATGACAAAGAAAACAGCAATGGCTGCCAAGTCTGGTATAGTTATGTAATTGCCTTTCCTGAGAAGCCATTAATACTGCAGATCTCAGCCAGCAAGCATGGTAGGTTTTTAAATTATGTATCAATAGTAGAATAGCATTGGCACCATGCTGATTTGTGTTTCAGCATTTTAGGAGGTAGGAGCTGATTGGCTGGTTGTTTTTCACTCTCCACTTTATCACTTTTTGAAGCTTCATACATCTGTCCTTCAATGGTTAAAGCTCAGCGGCCACAGATTGGCTCCAACAGGCAGAAGTGAGACAGGTTATTGGATCTGAGTCTGGCAGGAAGACCGCACCTGGGCTCAGAAATGCTCGGAAAAGCTAAATTCTTGTGGATTCAGAAACCCAACCTAAGCATCTCTAGTTCTTTGGTACTTGATGCTATCATTTAACACTTTGGGGCTGATTTCGCATTAAATGCAACGTGGTTGTCTTTTTCTGATGCCTCAAAAGCCTGATTTATTGCCTTATGCTACTGTAGGACCCACAACAGTCCCACAAGTCAGAATAGTTCTGTATAAGCACATTGGGACTGCTAAGTTGCCACCATAAAAGTTTGACTCCGAACTGGATAAAAATAAGCAAATATTAGTAAATTGATTTCGCTTGTGTGCATGCAAAATGTTAAACCAATTTGCTTCCATTTAAAGAGATCTATCCAACTCATTTTCAGTATAATCATTTTGTCCTTAATAATATCATTATCACACATTGGCTATATGTTTAGAATTGTACTAGAAACACTAAATGATCATAGCAGGATCCAGGAAACGACTGTATAATTATAAGCATAAATGTATACCCAAAGAAATCTGTATTAAAGCATTAATAGGAAAAATAGAAAGTAATTATTCACTCAGAGAAAACAAAGAGCAAAATTATTGTTCATGTCACAAGTGCACTGGCTTCATAGAGCTTAATGTATGGTTCTAAAATGTTTATCTGAAATGTGCTATAAGCTTCCAGCTCAATGAAATAGAAAAAAAATAGAATTAAATTGGCATTTATGCTGCTTGTATTGCTGTACATCATGAAACCCCTTCTCACTAAAACTCCCAACATGACCAATCATACATCATGCAACTATCCTTCCAAACAGGGCTAAACAAATAATCTGCATTGCTTAGTTTTGTTGTGTTTCAAAAGAAAGTAAGATTAGCTGTTCCTGGTCTAATCCCTACTACAAATTCTACAACCCTTTTCTGTCAGATTTGTATCTGTCATAAATTCTCTTGCTGTCATATGTCAACACCGCCATAAACCTTTCAGCCACTCTTGTTTAATAATTGCAGTCTTTTGAAAGTGTGAAATCTGAAAGTGTAAAGAAATAAAGCAATATAGCAATACAGTGTCTGAGCCCAGGCGGAGAGTGACCTGACTCTAGATGCTAGTAATAATAGATGGGAAGCTGGGCAGACTAGATGGGCAAAGTGGTTCTTATCTGCCATCAAATTATATGTCTCAATGTTACTACCTCAGCGGAAAATTACTCAATTGCTAAAATAATGCTAGCCAGCAACCTCTTTACGTATATTTTCCCAAGACCATCATATTTGGAAGAGTATGATATCTTTGATAACAATATACAGTATTTAAATAGTTGTGAGCAGTAAACCAAGTTGGATTTGTGTCAGTGTAAAACAATTGAATACCGCTTATAATATATGACCTGGGTTTAGTGTGAAAAGGTCTGACCAGGGTTGGACCCGAGTTCAAAATCCTGGGTCGGACTCAGGTTTGCGATGTGAAAGTGGAAGCGGTATGTGTGGAAAACTCATCAAGACATAACAATGCAATCAATGAACAGGTGCCACTTAGCACAACTGTTGCACTAAAGGGATTTAAAAAAACCCATGTAGTTCAATGTAGGGCTCATGTCTGCTGTACCAACATTGATAGATCTTGCATGGCAAGTTGGACAATAATTTTGCTAGCCAAATATCATTAAATTGTGTTAAGGCACCCCTAGGATCATGGCAATGCACGTGATTCATCACATCTACCATGACTACTTAAGTTACAAACAAGGAGCCTAATTCAGCATGGATCAATAATTAGAGCGTTTGCAGTCCGCTAGATTTTTGAAGAACTGCGCGTGTGCTCCACTTGCAATGCAAGTGTCAGGAGGAGCAATGGCCTGTTGTCTATGGTTTGGACTGTCAGTTCCAGTGAAGGACGATCTAAGAACTACAACATACTTTACAATGATATTCTCAAGAATTGAGCGCTTCCAACTATTTTACAACACTCTTTTATGATTTAGCATAACAATTCTCCTTAGCACAAAGTAAGGAATGATAACTACATGGTGGGCCTTCTTGCCAGACCTTTCCAATGCTCTTGTGCCTGAAATCAGAAACATATTTATTCCATCAAAGGCTGAATTATATGGGATTTGTCTCTCGTCACTATTGCCTATGACTCCATTATTATGAGGTAATCCTTCCAATTGCAGAAATTGTTAAAAAAGTCAGGTAAACAAATTAGGTTATTGTCTATATTTGCCTATAGTAACATAACCATCAATCAGATGGATAGATTTGTTTTTCAGTGTATTTGGTGCCTGATTCAGCATGGAACACATATGATAAGATGCTCACATCAGCTTATCATGCACGATCCTTAAACAATGCAAATACAGGAGGAGGTGCATACCACCCCCTGTCGACATGTGCGACCACATCTAATTTATCTAATACAGCAAAACTGTCCTGTTACAAGCTGGGTTTGAAAAATGACAGGGGCTAATTGGCCGGTGGTTCATCACTCTCCACTTTATCACTTTTTGAAGCTTGGTCAATTTGGTCCTGTGTACCTAAAATATTTCAGAAGTGCTTACCTAAACCATGATAACTGATCATTTTGGATTATAAATTCACACAATCATGTATCCATGGGAATAGAATACAAACTGTGTGTAAGATCAGTACGATGCATTTCTAAATCCATAAAACTCATGGACACAGATTGCATGATGCACCATATAATTTTCAATAAAATGTATTGATCATCTTTACTACTTCAACAACATAACATTTGCTTTAATATCTGATCACTGTCTACATGATGAATGTCGATATGTTCAACGTGGACATTATGACCATGTTGACATGAATGTGAACTATGTGTCTACATTGTGTTCCCAACCCATTAAAGACAATTCCCATGTCTCATGGTTAATTTAGACCACAACCGAAAGTGGTTGCACAAATGTGCTAATATGTTAGACTTTGGGAAAGATCCTTCTCTTAGTACACCTGTGTGTGCAAAAGTGTAATGCTGGAGACACACTATAAGATTATCTGTCCCATATTTCTGGTAATGTATGGGAGCAAATGACAGTCAACCATTTGCTCCCAAAAGCCGGAAAATTAGCAAAAATGGTCATATAGAAAAAATAGATTAAATCGATTTATCCAATCTGTCTGAATGTCCATTTTTATCTGGTTTCCAGTGTTTGGGAGCAAATGGTCAGTTACTATTTGCTCCCAAACAGTGCCAGATTTTGGTTCTACCAGAAATATTGGACAGATAACCTTATAGTGTGTATCCAGCTTTAGTGTCATGTCACAGCATAGAGTAGTACAGAAGTGACCTCCATTGGCCATTTAATCTGAGCAGAAAACGGTTTTCCACATTGTAATGGTATAAATGCACTGTTCTGTTTTTTTTTTTTTCCAGTACATTGGTTTCAGTCATCATTAGTAAATGTAAATCTTGGCCATTTCTGTATTTTCTATCCCAGATAGCGATACTGTATATTGTTGGGTTTAATCAATCCTGTCAGTAAACATCTTCTACAGCTCGTAGCGAATAGGTTAACCCAGTCTATTGTATCTGTGTAGGAACGCAATGGCAGGGATTTCAGAGCCATCATTTCCTATCCCAATCACGTCCTTTAATTCCCTGAAGAAAAACAAGGTTAATGGTGGGGAATCCTTTATGTCTTGTGGTGCCCATTACAGTTGCTGCCAGCTGTCAGGTCGGTGTTCAAATAAAATGTACCAAAAATTCCAGAATGTTACAGAAGAAAAGCTGATTATTATTTTTTGTACATCATACAGTAGTTGCCAACATTTTAAAATAATTGCCAGGGACACTTCCAGAGCAAGCCAACCTCAGCATGTCATGGGTTGAGTGAAGTAAGCAGACATTCAAGAATTAGATTCTTTATCGAGTGATTTTTTTTTACTGTGGTTAGGTCAGCAATTTCATTATTATTCCTTTAAAAAGTTCAGAGAATAAGAGGGTAGTTTTAGGATTACGCTCCATATACAACATCACAGGAATTGTGTTGTTTTCAAAACATTTTGTTCTAGGATAGATGATTATTATTACATAACTAATGTGGCAAAATGGGCACTGTGCTACATTCAACGTCCGCGTTTTTGTGTATATAATACTTATTTTTAATCAATATGTCCGTATTGGTTGGAGTATATTATTTATTCGTTGTTTGAATTACACACATTTTGTTGTTTGAATTATATACAGTTGCATAGTAAAACCACTTGTGGCTAAAGGTGTTACAATACTAATAAGGTTTGCACAGTCTTCTCTATAATGATCAGAGGAATATAGATTAGTATATTGATCCAAGACAAATTCTTCTGATGACAACAATATTAAATAATGTGTAACTCCATAGATTGGTAATTAGTTGACCATAGCCATTGGTTAACAATTGAAGAGGGGACAATATTGATATGTTGCTGTCTTTTATGAATATTTGCTGCTATATATTGCAAAGTTATTTCTCCAGGGATTGGAAGTGATTATTGATATATGGATAATACTCCTTTGTCCTGAGACATTCAGATATCCCACTTATGACATACTTGCCTACCTGACCCTCTCCATGCGGGAGAAAATGCTCTGTTCCTGGACTTCCCCGGTAATGTATGATTGCCATCACCTGTGGGGAGCTAAGTAATGGATAAGAAAGGTGTCTCACCACAGGTGATGGCAATCGCACATTACCAGGGAAGTCCAGGAACAGAGCATTTTCTTCCTCATGGAGAGGGTAGGTAGGCAAGTATGACTTATGACAATTGGAAAAAATAATGGTGTGTGTGTCAGTTTTTTTAGAGCAGTAGCAGGAGACTGAATGAGGGGGATATTCAATCCCTGCCACTATTTCCGACGGGGGGAAAAGTGGTGGGCGCCTATTCAATGTTGTCTTTACTGACAGCATTGAAGATGCATCTCGTCAGAATGGACCCAACTTTAAAAGCAGTCAGACCAGTTTTGCTGAGAACGGCTGTGTATTGGTGAGATCATGGCCGTATCTTGACAATCCACGGCCGTTTATGCGGACACGCTCCCTTTTTACCGATCGGAAAGCGGAACATTGAATGTTGCCGATAAACAGGCAAGCAAAACGCAAATAAGACAGGGTCTTGGCTGTCACGACATACCGACAGTCGTGACCCAGGCTTGAATACCCCCAAAATGTCTCCCATAAATAAGGCATGCATTGCCACGTTAGTCAATGTAAGATGTATAAGGAAATTGAAATAATATAGGCATGTATCCTACGGTCTTTTTGGGAACAGAATAATATGACTCTGCTTATTGTGAAATGAAATTATGGCAGGTACAGTATATCCTTAGTATCACCCGGTCTTTATGTATTTGCTGTAGGTGTGTACTGCTTCCAAAGCAGTATATTTATAGGTATACACAAGATTGATTTTTACATCATTAGTATTGCTTATAGGGCCCGTTGGGGACAGAATAGTATAACCCTGCTTCTATTCAGTAAACTGCTATATTGTGGCAGGTACAGTATATGATAGTATGACCCTGATTTTGTGCTTTTATTATGGCAGGTATGATCTGCTCTCAGGGCAGAAAATACCAGTAGATAGTATTTTATATTCATATCATTTGCACTGATCAAATATTAGGTCAATTAAATGAATCCAAATAGATTGTAAGCTCCTCTGGGGCAGGGACTGATGTGAAAGGCCAAATATTTTCTGGAAAGCGCTACGGAATATGTGTGCGATATATAAATGGTAATAAATAATGAATAAACAGTAACTGCTTTCTGTATAAGAAACAATCAATGTCTTCCTAGGTATGTTTGTATGCAACTCTATGTTGTCAATTGCTAGAAGCTTATGACAAGTGCAGGGAATATTTTTACACACTAGTCCTTAAACTCGGTCCTCGGGATCCCAAATGGTTCACATTTTCCAAGTCACCTAGCAGGTGCACAGGTGTACTCATTATTCACTGACACATTTTCGAAGATCCACAGGTGGTGCATATTTTTTCACTTATTATTCTGTGAGGAGTCCTGGAAAACATGCACTGTTTGGGGTCCAGAGGACCAAGTTTAAGAACCTACAGTATGTACCTGAAACTAATTTCCTTTCCCTTTAAGTCCCTCACCCACTCCCCCTCCTTTATAGTATGTTGTGATTCATACATTTAGGATTGTGCTGGCATATCCCAGTTTTATATATTACCTTTGGATCTCTGTCTTGCTCATAGTACTTTGGTACCATTAGCTTTTGTGTAAGTATGCCCAAATTTTAAAGGAGCTATCATTTACAAAGCAAAATCAACCTGTGTTTGCCTTGTAAATGACTGCTGCTTTATAAAAATGAGCACTGCACAATAGTCCTGCATCATTGATAATACAGGCAAACTTATTGTTACTTTATAGAGCTGTCTTGTCTTCCTGGGTCTGTGGTTGGGCCCCTGGCTCTCTGATGGTGCTGTCACATCTGTGGCAGTGTTTGGTTCAATGGTGGTGATAAATTATTCACTTTCCGCATCATCAGGATAATCAAATAGGACCCGCAATGATGGTGGGGTCTGCTGGCTGTACTCAATCCCCGACGCATGCATGATTGTTGGTGTTGCAGAGAGTGTGCCAGCATAGTGATGTATGGCCAAAAATGGTTCTGTATGGCAAAAAAAATCATATAATCACTCCATCCTTTCCATACCACTGCAATTTACATTGTGGTCATGGACATTTGTATACTGTTTTTAAGGGACTTAAGCTTTTTTTATGGATTTGCTGTTGTGACTTCACAATCCCCCTGCTGCTCAGGATATGTGCATTGCTGCCATAGATCATGGCATCCTTAATGATGCTTGTAATTTGGGTTTTTATTTCCTTCTCTCACCTGCACATGTAATAGCTCCCAGACCTCTTCCTCCTTGAAATAAGACATGGTCTCAAACAAAATGCCTCTCACCACTGGCACTGGTGCTTTTCCCCTGTGCCCTCTGGCACTACTGTAATATGTGTGTGCAGAAGCAGTACAAAGTACAAGTGTAATAACCTACTATACAATGTATTATGTGTAATGATGAAGCACACTATGCTGAATAATTCCCAGCATCCTCGGCAGCTGCACAGAAAGTCTGTAGCATGTCATATGACCTATGTCAGAAGGAGGGTGAGCAGTTGGACAGGGGCCAGGGCAGTTGGTGTGGAGAGGTCCAGGCAGAAAGAGTATGGCAGACAGAGGGAGTATGGAGGACGCATATACTTACTGGGGGTTATATGGAGACGGTTCATTGGTTGCTGGGAATCCCTCTCAAGTTATTGCTGTCACCTCTTGGACTGTAAATGATAAAAGGAGAGGTGTGGTGAGTCCAGCCTCAAAATACATTCATACCAGTGCAGAAAATGGGTGTTCTCATATTTACCTACACAGCTGTATACAGTTTAAAGAAATTTTACCTCAGAAAAGGACATTTTACCTCATAGAACTAAAGTCTGATATATATATATATATATATATATATATATATACAGGGGCGGGCTGGGCCGGGGGGCAGAGTGCCATATGCCCCCCGGGCCGCTTACCCACCCACTGGCTGCGGGCCGTGCTGCGGCTGGATCAGCTTCTCCAGCCCTCCTGCACTGGCCGCGGCTTACAGAACACGGCCGCGGCTACAGGAAAATGGCCGCCGGCCCCCTGCACTGAGGACATGTTCTCAGTGCAGGAGGCCGGCGGCCATTTTCCTGTAGCCGCGGCCGTGTTCTGGAAGCCGCGGCCAGCGCAGGAGGGCTGGAGAACCTGATCCAGCCGCAGCACGGCCCGCAGCTAGCGAGTGGGTAAGCGCTCTCCCCCCCCCCCCCCTCCCTCACCCCAGCATATGTGTTTCTGTCACTGTGGGGGCATATCTGGCACTGTGTGGGGGCATATCTGGCACTGTGTGGGGGCATATCTGGCACTGTGTGGGGGCATATCTGGCACTGTGTGGGGGCATATGTGTATCTGGCACTGTGGGGGGCATATCTGGCACTGTGGGGGCATATATGTATTTGGCACTGTGGGGGCATATGTGTATCTGGCACAGTGGGGCATATGTGTATTTGGCACTGTGGGGGCATATGTGTATCTGGCACTGTGGGGGCATATGTGTATTTGGCACTGTGGGGGCATATGTGTATCTGGCACTGTGGGGCATATGTGTATTTGGCACTGTGGGGGCATATCTGGCACTGTGGGGGCATATGTATATCTGGCACTGTGGGGGCATATGTGTATCTGGCACTGTGGGGACATATGTGTATCTGGCACTGTGGGGGCATATGTGTCTGGCACTGTGGGGGCATATGTGTATTTGGCACTGTGGGGGCATATGTGTCTCTGGCACTGTGGGGGCATATGTGTCTCTGGCACTGTGGGGGCATATCTGGCACTGTGGGGGCATATGTGTCTTTGGCACTGTGGGGGAATATGTGTCTCTGGCACTGAGGGGGCATATGTGTCTCTGGCACTGTGGGGGCATATGTGTCTCTGGCACTGTGGGGGCATATCTGGCACTGTGGGGGCATATGTGTCTTTGGCACTGTGGGGGAATATGTGTCTCTGGCACTGTGGGGGCATATGTGTCTCTGGCACTGTGGGGGCATATGTGTCTCTGGCACTCTGGGGGCATATCTGGCACTGTGGAGGAATATGCGTATTTGGCACTGTGGCAGAATATCTGGCACTGTGGCGGCATTTGTGTCTGGCACTGTGGGGGCATATGTGTATTTGGTACTGTGGCGGAATATCTTGCACTGTGGGGGCATATCTGGCACTGTGGACATCACATTGTGCGGTGTAATGGGCATCATGGTATGGGGCGTAATGGACATTACGGTGTGGGGAGCATTGGGTAATTGCCATCACAGTATGGGGTGTAATGGGCATCAAGGTGTGCAGCATAATGTGTAATTAGCATCACAGTGTGCGGTGTATTGAGTAATTAGCATCGCAGTGTTGGGCGTAATGTGTAACTGGCATCATGGTGTTCAGCATAATGTGTAATTGGCATTACGGCATGTGGCTTTATGTGTAATGGGTATTACAAGGTTCGCTAAAATGTGCAATCTGCAGGTACACAATACAATCATGGTACAGGCAACGCCCCTTATGATAGGCCACGCCCCTAATTTTTCGGCGCGCCTGCGGCGCGCAAAAGCATTCCTTCCGACGGTGACTTGGCTGATTATGGGCCAGTGCTCTGGACTTGCCCCCTAGGCTAAAAGTTGCCAGCCAGCCCCTGTATATATATATATATATATATATATATATATATATATATATATATATATATATGCACAGCCACAGACAGAAAAGAGACATTTACCTCAGAAAGGCTGTAATACGCAGTCTTCTCTCACCCAAATGTATATATTGAAAGATGTACTATCCCAGGAAGGTTAAAAGACTCTAACACCCTAATGCAGGGGTAACACAGAGACTGCATTTACTGTACCTCAGATGATAACTGTACAACAGGCAGACATTTATGCAGTGCTTCCTCATCAAAAGGAGAGAAGACGTCGTTTTCCCTGACTAATATTATTTGATAGAGAAATAGTGACTGTAATAACTAATAAGCAATAAGGTTGAAAGACTTTATACAGCTGGCTTCATGCTACAGTGACTTACACACTTAAGCTGGGTACACATATATACAATCGTCGGGCCGTTCTTCCAATCTGGGGGCAAACGGCCGTTCGATTGTATAGGTGTGTACGCTGTCCCAATTGCTGCTGTGCGACCGATAAACGGCCAAAAACGCTCTTGGCCGTCCACGGTCGGTCGGTCGAAGGTTCTTTGCTGCTTAATATTTCATCCGACAGGACGGCTCCATATCGGAACAAAAGTGAAGTGTGTACGCATGTTCGATCGATATGCTTGACAGTTTGACAAAGCACGGTGGTATGCTGCATTATGAGAGACCCTGTAACCCTTTGCCTGCTGTTTTAACTAATGTGTGTTTAATGCCTCACTGCTCAACACTTTAGACGCATCACTTTAAGACATTAATCAATGTTGAAGTTTTAATAGAGTGGGCTGGAAGCTCTTTTCAGGGCACCATAACACACTATTAAAACTTCAACATTGATTAATGTCTTAAAGTGATGCGTCTAAAGTGTTGAGCAGTGAGGCATTAAACACACATTAGTTAAAACAGCAGGCAAAGGGTTACAGGGTCTCTCATATACTTCTTCTTGCGATTGTTTGGACGGGAGTACATCGGACGTCGCAAGTAAAATTGTACATATGTGTACGCGCAGAACGGTCGTATGTTTTGGACGACCGAACGTGTATTCGGTCGATCGAACGGTCGCAAGAAAAAGGAAATTGTACATATGTGTACCCAGCTTAAGTCAAAGGATATGAAGAGAAGTGGAGAGAGGATGTTTACAGTGTTGTTACAGTGTTGTTACTGTGATTAAGCCAGCAATTATTACCTGATTCACCTTCACTTGTGGATTACAAATAAACCCAATGTCAGGATACTCAGTGCAGGACTCCAATCTACAAAACAAAAATAGACGCTTTGGTTATAGTGACTACCTAATAAATAGAGAGACTAAGTAACAGTTTACAGCTGCAGCAGGTATATTATTGCACAATAATAAAGTAGTATTTTAGCATAGAATAGTGATAATATTGTCATTTTGATGTCATGTGAAAATGGTAACAGTATATCTATGTTGAATATCTATATATAAATTGTCTTATAGTTCTGTGTTTTGTGTCCATCGTAATCGTATCTATCTTTGTTACTGTATAATGCAATGTTTATTGCGTATACCTTTTAATGTTTTAACTTCTAAAATAAAATACCTGATATATAACAGAAAGAAACATTTCCATGGACATTCCTACAGTTAACCCCTTCCCGACATTTGACGTACATGTACGTCATGGTCGGGAAGTACTTCCCGACATTTGACGTACATGTACGTCATGGCTTTAAACTGTCACTGCGTCTATAGACGCGGTGACAGTTAGGAGATGTCTGCTGTCCCTGACAGCAGACATCCCCCCTCGCCGCCCAGGGGGGGCAGGGGTGCCCCCCCCGGTCGGCGATCGCTGTGATTGGCTGTTCAAATCTGAACACCCATTCACAGCGTTTCCTGTGTTACCGGCGGCTAAGCCGCTCGGTAACACAGGGATCGGTGGTGATCGGTGCTGTTAAGTACAGCACCGATCACCACCGATGAGCAGCACCCCCCTCCCACCCACCCGGCACTCACCCGGCCCGGCAGCAGGCTCACCCGGCGGCGGCAGCGGCAGGAGCGCACGCAGCGGCAGGAACGCACGCACCCCCCTCCCCCCCCCTGCCAGCCGCAGCAGCAGCATGAGCTGCATAAAAAGTTAAAAAAAAACATGATAATGAACT